>NC_048915.1:2727431-2751723 GCF_011077185.1 Oxyura jamaicensis
CAAGGGGTTGGCTCGGGTTAGGGCCAGGCAGGGCAGCAGCAGCTCGGGGCAGAAAGGGGCGCTCAGCAGCTCAGCACCAGCAGCGTTTCCTCCGAGCCACGCTGCGGATGCAGGCACCGGCGGCACCCACGTGCGGGCACGGCCCCGGCAGGGGAAGCACCAACGTCCCCTTCCCTGCAGGAACCCCCCCAGCTCTGGGGTCCCTCAGCCAGCGGGATCCGGGGTGGCACCGAGGTGCCGGGACCTGCTCCCGGTCACCTCCCCTGGGATTTTTGAGCTCTGCTGCCCAAAGCCGGGGGCAGCACCGCGGCCCCTCCAGCCCTTCCCCATCGCATCCCGGCCACCATCCTGGGCAAGCGGCACGCGGCGCTCGGCCACCGAAGCCCGGCTCCTGCCAGCCCCACACATCCCCTGCCTGCGAGCCCCGGAGTCCATCCCCGTGCGGCACCGGGCTCAAAATAGCCGCGTCCCGTTTTGGTGACAGCAACGGGGGGGTGGGTCACGGCACGGGGCTGGGTGCCCCCACCCCAGGGGCACCTCTGGGCACCGCTGCTGCGGGCAAACGCAGCCCCAGCCCGAGCGAAGCCTCAAGGCACGCCTGGCCGCCCGCCAGCCTCCACAGCCCGAAATAAACGGCTCGTGGAGGGGGGAGAGCGGGGCGCTGTCAGCACCCTCACTCGGGAGGAAAGCGGGCGCCCCGGGGAGCTGCCTCTGCTCACAACTCAGCCCCGGGCTGCGGGGAAAAACCACCGAGCCGGGACCAACGGCAAGGGTGCTGCTCCCAGGCACGGGGTGAAGGCACGGCCCTCATTTCATTGCATTCCTCCCTCCTGCAGCCCTGCAGGAGTCCTCTCCCCATCCCAACTGCCCCGTTCTCCCTTCCCAACCCCGCATCCCTCCACCCCCGGATAACCCAAAGGCTCCCCGGGGTGGGCAGGGCAGGGCCAAGGCAGTGCCATGGCTGGGCGAGATGCAGGAAGCGTGCAGCACCAGCGCAAGGAAAGCGAGCGCATCACCCAGCACCAGAGCCAAGAAGCCTCCGGGGAGGCAGACAGGCTCCTCGCAGCCCACCGACGCGAGGGGAAACTCGAAGCGCAGCTCTGCCCCCGGCCCCGCGCTCAGCAGCCAGCACCACGCCTGGCACAAAGCGCGCGGCCCCGTGCAAGCGGATTCACCTGCAGGACACGGGACATGGCGCGGCAGGACCAGGGCGCCGGGACAGGCGGGGATGCTGATGGCACGGCAGCGCGTCCCACCCTCAGTGGACGGCCAGGAGCTTCCCCGGGGTCTTCTCAGAGGTGCCCAGCAAAGGGAAGAGCCCTGCGGCCGCCTCTTGGCTCCCCCAGGGGAGAGGCTCGGGCACGAGTGCCGCTCCCGCCGGCTGCCCCCACAGCACTACGAAGGCGGTGGGCGGCCACGGGGCACCCCGAGCCGAGCGGGGACGGGGCGTGGGGTGGCACGAGGTGGGCAGGCAGCAGCTGTCAGCGCGGCCACGCGCTCCCCACGTGATGGGCAGCGAGGCTCCGCGGGCTCCGACGGCTGCACCTGGCCGGGGCCGCAACCAGCAGGGCCCCACGGGCACCCCAGCGGCACCCGTGTCCCCGTGGCGCTGAGCGCACGGGGTGGCCCTGCCCTGAGTCACCGCGGGGTGACAGCAGGACCAGGCTCGTGCCATCGCTGCCGCAGGTGCTGAGGTGGCCGCTCTGACTCACGGCTGCCAGACCCATGGGGAAAGAGCTGCTTCGGTGCTCCAAGAGGCTGCCCGGGACGGGGAACAAAGGAAAAGCCCCACGAACAAAGCCGCGGGACCCCAAAGGCTTCAAACGCCGAAAGCAGCGGGGAGCCGGAGAGCGCAAACCGTCCCGCTGCGTTTCGGTGACAGCCCAGGGTGACCTTTGAAGGTGCATTTTAATCATTGCTGCGCGGAGGCTTGTCATGTTTTGCTGCATTAAGCAATCCCTAAGGGGCACTGCGCTTAACCCTCGCCGCGCTGCTGCCAAACAGCAGCTCACCGCCCGCTTCTGCGGCTGGGGAAACTGAGGCACGGCGTCGACGCTCGATCCCGTGGCAGTCCCACAGCCTGCTGCCGGGCTGTGGTGGGCATGGGGTGGCCGGAGGGTCTCTGACCCCGAGCAGGCGGCCAGGCAAGGAGTTAATGCCCCGGGAGCGGGAGGACATGGTGCCAAGCAGAGCCCTGGAGCTTGTGCCAGCGCTTAGTCAGGTGTTGGAAAATCGTTCCCGATAAGGAGAGGTTAAACAAACACCAGCGCAGACGCCCCACAGAGTGGGTTCACTCCTCCAAAAACCGTCGCTCGGCCCCGAGGCCATCCCAGGCTGTACCGGGGGGCGAGAGCAGCGCCGGGTCCCGGCCCCGCTGACGCACGGAGCCAACGCGCGAGTGCAACCCCCTGGGCACCAAGGGCAGCGGCTGCCCCACCACCATCGGCCCCTGACGCGCCCCCAAAACCAGCCCTGCTAATAGGGGTAACTCCAGACTTGTTGGCAGACACAACAGGGGGGTCCTACAGAGCCCCACAGACATCCCAAGGCTCCCGTTTTGGCCTCCCCAGGCCTCCGGGTGGATGGGGAGCTCAGGGAGGTCCCAAACCCGGCCACGCAGGACCCGGTGTGTTGGTGCCCTGCCCTAGAGGCTGCTCGTGGCCGTCCCCATCTGCACGGTGCCCCGTGGGTGCCACAGCAGGGCTGGGACAGGGACTGAGCACTCGGTGCCGGTGTGACCCACATCAGCGCCACGCCACCGGGGAGCACGGGGCAGGCTGGGTCCCAAACTCATTCCCAGCCCCGCTCCAAAACCCACTCCTGCCCCAGACTCCAGCAGGAGCAGCCCCATGGGCTGCCTGGCTGAGCGCAGGCTCCGGGGTTGTTTTTTGCCCCCCTCCCCCTCCCGGCGGGGGGGGGGGGGGGGGGGGGGCACAGCGACAAAAGGGGGACAAAAACTCCAAATTCAGCTCCAAAACGCCACGAGACCGACCCGCAGAGCCACCGGGGAACGGCAGCACAGGAAGAACAACAGGACAGACCCCACAGCTGCCAGACCCAACGGGACAGACCCCACACCCCACAGCTGCCCACCCAGGAGGCATGGGCACGTCCCCCCCCCCCCCCCCCACAACCCCCTACCTCAGTTTCCCTTTGGTTCCCCCCCAGACCTGGGGGCAGGGTGCCCACCCCACTGCGCGCCCACTCCCAGAGGGTGCTGGAGACCCCGAGACCACCCCGTGCAGCCACCGAACACCCCCTACCGTGTCAGGGCCACCCCACCCGCAGGTGCTTCCCCCACCCCTCCTCTCCCCCCCCCTTGGCCAAGGAACCCCATAAACACCCCCGAGAGCCCCGCAGGCACCCGGGGGGCCCCAGACCCCCACCCCTACGGGACCCCACAGCGCAGCCACCCACACAAACAGTGGGGGCAGCGGGGCAGCAGCACGGCCCCGCACCCCAGCGGCGTTCTCCCCCTGCCGGCCCCATCCCCGAGGGCAGTGACCCGGCTCTTACCTCCTCGCCCCGCAGCGCCCCGCACCCCAAACGCTCCTCCAGCCCCGAGGGGCAGCGCTGCGAGCCGGCCACCAGCATGGCACCGGGACGGGGGCGCGGGCACGGGGCTAGGAGGCTGCCATGGCTGCGGGATCGGGCCCCCGGGGGGGCTGCGGGATCAGGATCGGGCCCCGGGGGCTGCGGGAGCCGGGCGCGCCCCGGGCGCTCCGTTCATAAAGCCGGGAGCGTGGGAAGCGGCCCCGCCCCGCCCCTCGCCTCCGCCAATGGGGTCTCGGGGGTGTGGCCACCGCCTGCCCTCCCAGCCAATTAGGGAGGGGAGGCGCGCGGGGGATGCTGGGGGATGTAGTTTTTTGGGGGTGAAGGGTGAGGGGAGAGGGCTTGGAAAAGGGGGGTCGGGGGTCGCTGGGAGCCGGCGTGTGCTGGGGGCAAGGGGCATGGGAGGAAATGTGAAATAAAGGAAAATAAAATCAAATAAATAAAATAAAAAAGTAAAATAAATAAATAGAATAAAATAAAGAAAATATAAAATAAAACAAAGTAGAATAAAACAAAGTAGAATAAAAAAACAAAACAAAACAAAACAAAATAAAATAAAATAAAACAAAACAAAATAAAATAAAACAAAATAAAATAAAATAAAATAAAACAATATAAGCTGTTTATGGGCAGTGGTGTTTGTCCGAAGCTGCTGCCCCCCTCCCACCGTGGCTCGGTGCCACCACCGGCAGTCACTGGGTGCCCCCCTCCCGTCCCCCTGCCTCTTTGCGGGTGGATTTAACGGGGTGCGGAGACACGCCGGGAGCGGTGGGCACGGCCTCCCGCCCCACCAGAGCGCCAGCTCCCATCCAGCCCCGAAAAGAAGGGAAAGGAGCCAAAAAAAAAAAAAAGACCAAACCAAACCCAAACGGAGCCCCAGCAGCCCCAGACAGCGGCGCTGATAACAATCTGGTGCTGCTTGACAGCCCGCACATGGCAAAGTCCAGCAAACAGCAGTCCCTGCACAAACAACTCGGGCTTTGCCTGGCAACAGCCTCCTCCGGCTCGGGTTCTGCGCTGCCGCCGGCGAAGCCACCGTGGCCGCGGCCTCTCCGGCACGGTGCCGGTGGCACAGCCGCAGCCCGCTCAGCGCGGAGCGCTCGCTGCCGTGCCAGCCCCACGAAGGGCGAGTTTCGGAGCTCTTCGGCTGCTCCGTTCCCCGTGCACGGGGCCCTGCAGAACCCCCCCCCCCACCCCCCCAGGCTGGTTTTTAGGGGTGTTTTGCGAGCGCAGCTCTGCAGCAGGGCTGCGGGGTCTGGGTGGCGTCGGGTGTGAGGACGTCGTCTCCGTCTTGCCCACCCCCCTGGCTGGGCAGCAAAGCTGCTGGCTCTGGGTTCGCACTGGCGTGATTTGGGAGAGGGTTTGGGTTTGTAATTGTGTCTGAGCCAAATCCACATCGTGCCTGCTCAGAGTGGAACCCGGACCCGCAATCCACCCCCCCAGGACCCAGTGATGCCGTTTCAGCCCCCATCACCCAGCTCTAAACGGCTACAGAGGGGAGCCTGCCCCGCCAGCCGGGGGGGAACCGCAGCGCTTTTTGGGGTAGAGGGTGCTGGGAATGCCCCAGGGCCACGGAGAGGCAACCCCCAGATCCCCAAATCCTCAGCATCCACCCAGGGGAGCCACCGGTTCCCATTTTACCCCCGCTGCTCACAGGGAGGACAAATGCCTGGGTTTGTCCACCCCAGTGGCAGGACTGGAGGACAGGGGCCGAATTCTGCTCCGGCTCAGCTCTCTGCTGGGAGCGGCAGCGACAGCTTGCTGAGCAGCTGGGTGTCGGGACGTGGCAGGAATTAGCACGGGGCCGAGCACTCGGGGGCTCAGTGGGGCTGGACGCAACCTGGGGTGCTCCCCACCCTGGTAATGAGCACCTGGTGCCCTGGGTGTTTGGGGGAAAGCAGGGCACTAATAGCCCAAAACCCCTCTTCTCCCCCCAAAAACTGCCCCGTGAGCGTCAGCTGGGCGCCTGCCCTGGGTCACCCCCCCATGGCAGAGCCCCCACCCCGTTACCAGCCCCAAACCCGCGGGATGGCAGCCGGGGAGGGGATGCGTGTGCGGCCCCGAGGCGGGAGCGCAGGAGCCAAGAGCGCAGCCCCAGTGGCTTCTTCGAGCCAGGGCGGTGTCATTTCGGGTGGACACGCGCACAGCACAGACCCCGGCAGGTTTGCCCCATTTTGGGGGCCGAGGGGGGCAGAAGGGAACGATCCCCAGGTGAGCCCCAGCACCTGGTCCAGCTCCACCGCCCGCTCCTGCAGCCGGAGAGGAAAAGCACCAAGACGCTGCTGGGTGCCCAGCTGGGGCCACCCGAGGCCACGAGCTGTGCTTTGCTCCGAGCACATCAGCCCGGAGCTGAAATCCACCCCTTGCTCTGCAGCACGGCGGGGGGCTGCATCTCAACCCCCTCTGTGCCCCCCCAGCAAGCTCGGGACACGAGGGGCTGCGGGTTGAGATGCGCCCGGGCACCCTGGAGCTGCAACCCCGGGGCTAGCCATGCTGCCAAGCATTTAATATAAAAACACCCCACCAGAAGGCACCGAGGGCTGTAGGAGGACGTTCACCCGGGGCTTGGCCGGCGCCGTGCAGACGAGGGCAGGAGGGGCAGCGTGCGGCCGGCTGTGCACTCGCTCGGCAATAAGGAGCGGCACGCGATCCCCCCATCTGCTCCGCAGCCCCAGGTCAGCCGACCCCGGCCGATTAGAGGCGCGTTACCTGCAGCCTCAGCACTTTTCCCGGCCTGTTTGCAGTGCTCCTTCCCACGTAGCAGCCGGCTTGGGCTGTCAGCAGCTTTTTCCCCCGCCTCGAGAGCAGCCTGGCAGAAGGAGGTGACCTGCCGCCACCTCTGAGCCGCGAGGAGCCGGCACCCGCTGTGCCCGGCACCCGCTGTGCCCCGAGCTGTGCGAGCTGGCCCCAAAGGTTTCTCCAGCCCCTTCCCACTGCAGATCCCTTCTATCCACATCCCTGTGTGCTTATAGGAAAAACACGTAACAGCCTAAAATACCCCCGGAGCCCACGCATTTGGTTAAACACCCCACTCTCCTTCTTAGCCCGGATGAAATTTCCCAGGTTAGAAAAGTCGGGAAACCCTCGGCAGCTTCTCTCTGCTCGCTGCCTTTCGCACTCCAGCACGCTGCAGGAGCTCGGGGCTGTGCCAAACCCCCCCCCCCACCACGCTCAGGCTGACTTCGCCCAGGTTATCCCAGCTCCAGCAGCTCACCCGGGAGGGGAACCCGGCCCCAGGGCTGCTTCTGGAGCCGAACATCCCCGGGAGGAAGCAGCGGAGCCAGGAGCGAACCCAGGTGATCCCGGGCGGTGCCCAAGCAGGCTGCAGCTCCTCGAGTCCTTTCATCCTGCAGGCCTCATCCAAAAGTGCTTGAGGTGTCATGTTTTGATTCGCGTATCGATGCTAGGAAATAAAATGGAAGAAGGGTTTTCCCTGTGCTGATTCGCACACGTGGACCTGGCTGCGCAGAGGCTCGTTAGATATTCATTGGAAAAAGGGTGGCAAAGGAGCAGGGTGGCAAAGGAGAGGCGGCGTTTCCTCGAGGGGAAACCCAGAGCAGAACCCAAACTCCCTGTTTTCGGAAGATCATGGGAAACATGCAACGGCTCACTAATTATTCAGGGAGCGAGAGCGCCCTAGTTAACGAGATGCTGACTGTACAAGTCTGTTGATTTAGTTCCACGGCGCGCGGTAAGAAAGCTAAACAGGAAGGCGGCCGGATTGCTCAAGATAAGTCACCTTCGAGCAAACAGCGAGCTTGTCTGGGGCGAGCCGCTGCCTTGCCCGGCCCCCAGGACCCCGGTGTCCAGCCGGGCCGAACCCCAGGGACGAAGGCAGGCACCGCAGGACCGTGCAGGGGGTGCTGGGGCACCTGGTGAGCCCGTTTGTGTTCCCTCTGCGCTTGGCCCCTGTCCAGAAACTGGTACCCCGAGCACCTGGCCTTGATGGGATGCAGGAAGGGTGCCCGGATTCCTTATGGGGTGCAGGGAATTTCTCTGCTGGAGGAAGAGCCTGACAGCGATTGGGTTGCTTGGAGCACGGAGGGGAGCTAAGCCGGAGCGTGGTCCTCAGCTCTGCCGCACCACCCGCACCAGCAGGAGCTGCAGGACCTGCACGGCACGCAGCTGGACGTAGCCCCAGCAGCACGAACACAATAGGAACAGTGGCTTGTACTGGTTTGTACTGGTTCCTCGTGGCTCTGGGGTCTTCGCCAGCAGCGGGAGGGAGGTGGAGAGCCCCCGATGTGCCGCAGTAGCGGGTACCAAATCCTGCGCACCGCCCTGGCAC
Source organism: Oxyura jamaicensis (assembly GCF_011077185.1). Taxonomy (NCBI): domain Eukaryota; kingdom Metazoa; phylum Chordata; class Aves; order Anseriformes; family Anatidae; genus Oxyura; species Oxyura jamaicensis. Next base: position 2,735,272 of record NC_048915.1, read on the forward strand.
TGGCGAGGGCTGGGGCTGCAGCCAAAACGCCTTTGGACTCCTGGCCCTGCAGAGATTTCCTCGGGCAGGAGGCAAAGGGCGGCCGAGCCTCCTGTGCAGAAACCTCTCACGGCACCATCCCGAGGCCGTGCCGGACCTTCCCCACCCTGAAGCCCCCGAATCACCCCCGGAGCAGCCCCCGCTCCCTGCTCTGGTCTCTTCAGCCTGCTCGTGTCACTGCTCCGGCCTGCGGGGCGTGCTGCCTTCCTCCCCTCCAAAACAAGGCTGGTGCTCGCCTCTCCCCGACCAGCTACAAAACAAGTTCCTGCCACTTTGAAGGATTTTAAGAACCTTATTTTATTTTTTTAAGACACTTCAGCCCAAACCTGCTGCCCCTGGGGCACGCCACGTGAGCCAGCACCCCCAGAAAGCGCCAGCAATTAGGCGAGGAGGGGAAGGGAGCGCGTTTCTGGGGAATCACCGGCGGGTTACGTGGGTTTATTTCTGCTGTGGGTTTACTGCTGCTGCAGGTACACGCGGTCAGGCTGCAGAACAGTTTATTCATTCACATATTAAAGCCCCAGCTCCTTGCCAAGGGGCCTGTAAGTTTGGAGAGCAGACATTTAGGCAAGCAATTACTTTAAAAAAAAAAAAAACAACAACGCGCACACACACAACGAATCCTCTCGGTTAGGAGATCTCAAGAAATGCTTTGCAAGAGGTTTTTGCTGTGCCCTGAAGACCCGGCCACCTTCAGCCGCCCAGGTCAGCACTCCTGAAGCTGCAGCCTTTGAGCTCCTGGATCCTCGGGAGAGGTTTGTGCCGGAGGCAGGCGAGGGGCAGCCAGACACGAGCTCACCCGAAGCTGGTGGAGCGGGGAGCAGCACTGACCTGGAAGTCTCATTTTTGACCCCAATTTCGGGTGGCTGAGATCGGTACGTAACGCCGTTTTCAACTGCCGTCAAAAGCATATTTTCCTAAAGCTTTGAAATCGAAATGGAGCAATCACAACCCCAAATAATAAATACATATATGGAGAGAGAGATCCTTCTGCAAACATTCACACTGCTTTAGAGGCAGTGGAGAAACCGCAGAAGAGAAGGAAGTGTGCGCTAGCAGATAAAGGCAGGAGCCAGTCATTTCTCACCCGAGGCCTGGCTGGGAATTGCAAAAATCACCCGCAACCCACTCAAAATCCTCCCTGCAGCTCCGCCAGGGCCGACTCGAGGCGGCCCCTGGAGACGCAGAGCGAGGGCTGGGAGCTCCGAGCGCGGCCCCAGCTCTCCCAGAGGACTCGGGGCCGAGCCTTGGGCAAATCAGCCCTTATCTGCCTCCCTACCTGCTGTAAACGGGGATAATTGGGCACGCTCAAGGATACGGCAGCGAGGTTTGCGCTGCCCTCAGCAGAGATAAGGCGCCGTGCGAGCGCCGCGTCCTACTGGCACACTTCTGCGGCGCTGCCCCGGCGAGGGCTGGGAGCTCGCCTCCACGCCCGGGAACGGCCTTCGGCTTGCGACTTCGGCACCTTTGGTGGGAAGCAAAGCCGAGGAGGAGGAGGAGGAGGAGGAGGTGGAGGAGGAGGAGGAGGAGGAGGAGGAGGAGGAAGGCGCTGCTGAAGGCTGGGGATGCAGAACCCAGCTCAGGAAGGCTCCCAGCCACAGGGCGCAGGGGGTGCACCGAAGGAGCCGTGCTCTGGTTTTGCTCCTTCTCCCTGTGGTTACTGCCCTCTGCCTCGCCGGGGCTCCGGGCTCATCCAGCGTGCTGGAGCCCAGCAAATCGGGGGAAGAAACCCCCAGTTCAGGTGGGAAACCGCAGCCAGGGAAAAGAGCTGGGGCCTTCCCCAAAGAGAGGGAAAGAACGCTGCTGTCTGGTCTTCTCTCCGTCCCTGAAACTAACACCAAGCGGACCACACGCCGGGAAGGTGCTGGGGCGGTGGGACAGGACCCCCAGGTGCCGCCCTCCAGGGCTGCCACAACGATTCCTGAGGGCGTCAAGCCAGACGGGGCAAGGGCGAGCCGAAAAGGGCGAGCCAAAACCCGTCCTCGCCTCCGTCCACAAGCACCTGGCTGCACGCAGCCTCTCCCCTCTCAGGGGGTGGAAGCCAAAGAGCTTGGAAGGGTAACTCACTAAAAGGACGGAACACCCCGCAAAAACCTTCCACAGGAACTATTTTCCTCCCCCGTGTTTAACTAAGAATTAGGGCACCTGCCGGCATTAATGAGTCCCAGACAAGCGACCGCTTTCTGCGTGCAACTCTGGGCTTGGAAAAAGAGGATTTTGAGCTGGGAAAAACCTTTGCAGAGCTCCAGCAGAGGCAGCGCTTGCATTTTCCCACTGCAGGCAGCACCCAGGGACCAGGCACTCCCGGCCAGGACAGCTCCCGGGCCCTGCAGGAGGGGAGCAGGGCACGTGCCAGGAGGCGAGGGACAGCCGAGGGGCTGAACCGGGGCTCCCTCAAGGGCCTGGGGTGCTTCCAAAGGGGAACCAGCTTCGGTTACCACCTTCTGCTGGAAAATTAGCAGCTTTTTTTTTAATAAAATCCAAGCTGTTTTCCCTTTGAACAGCCCCACTCACCGCTGAGGTAAAGGGAAGGCAGAAGCGGTGCTTACTGGCATCGTTTGAACCCGGACCTTGGAGGGAAGGAGCCCTCACCCCCCCCTCTCTTTGTTCCCCCACGGGGACCGCATTGTTTCTGCGCTCTGCCTCCGGTCGCGCGGCTGGGATGCGAGAGATGCGCTCCGCCGGAGGCAGAGCGGTCCTGGGATGTAACCAAGTAACGCGGATCCTAGCAACAGGCTGGGTCGGGAGGATTGAAAGATAGAAAGCGAAGCCGGAGCGAGGCAAACAATGGCGAGCGGCGGCACCAGAGCCGGGGCTGCACCGCAGTCCTTGGAGCAGGCGGGCGCCAAGAGGGGACGAGTCAGGGCCAGGCAGGGAAGCGGGGTTGGGTTTTTTTTCCTTCTAAGAAGTATCAGACACACACAGACGAGGCGTGTTGGTTGTTTTTTTTAAACACTTTAACATTTGTCAGAGTTTTTGTACAAATCAAAGCATCCCTTTTTAAAATCTCCGTTACAAACATACAAAGGAACGATGTTTTTACTACAAAGTATCGGCTACTCAACTTTGTCACAATTAAAAAAAAAAACCTTACCAGTATGTACAGGGCCCTCCTCCCTCTGTTGGTTTCTGTAGCTCGAGGGAAGCAAAAAAGCAAAGCCCCCAAGTTAAAAAAAAAAATCCCACCAATGCACCTCAGTTTCTAAAAACGTGTGAAGTATAAAATTAGGTGAGTATTTTCCTGCTGTCACACTCCGGCAAAGTGTAACATTTTTTTTCTTCCTCACATCAGAAGGATCTTAAAAAAAAAAAAAAAAAGAACAACAACAAAAAAAGATGTGGCAGAGTGTCTGATGCTGCAGCACGCTCCTTCCATGCCGGAAGCCAACATCAAAAAAGTGCCTTTGAGTAAAAGTCGTCTTTAGCAACAAAAAAAAAGGAGAGAAAAACCCCTCACGCTGTCTAGTTAAAAGCTTCATAAAACCCCTGACAGAGCTGCCAGCCCTGCCTCGGAAGGGCAGCTTTTCTCCTTTCCACCTAAGGTGTCGTCCCCTCCTCCTCCGCCCCGCGGGTCTCCGAACCCTGAGATGTTTCCGCACGCCCTCAATCGATGCCCAGGAGCGCTCGTGCAGCTCAGAGCTGCTTTCCCCCGGGGCCAAGTGCTTTTTGTCCCCCTCCTCCAGGGGACGTGGGGAGCCTGGGGGGCGCCCACCCCGGGTGGCCTTGCTGGCTCTGGGGGCTCCGCTGCGGCTCTCGAGCTGTTTCTGAGAAGCGCATCCCTGGTGCAGGGAACTTTCGTAGCCCTTTGATTCTGCTGGCTTTTAATCAGCAGCGAGAAATGTCCCCGGAGAGCCCCAAGAAACACTCCCTGGCTTGGGCTGCTGCCTGAGTAAGCGCTTTCCCGGAGTCAGCCTGGCCTCTGCTTCTGCATCTGGCACGGAGAGGGGGAGAAGAGGGCGAGCCTGACCCAGGGGCTGAGGGGAGCACAGGAAGCAGCCAAGCCTCGAGCTCTCCTCGCGTGAAGAAATGGAGAAAGAGATGCTCCATCCCGCCAAGCCCCAAAGGCCACCAAGTAACCGGGGGTGGGACGAGGCGGGGCCGTGTCCGGATCATCACGCCCTGGCGCCCAACCCAAAAGCTATCGTAGCAAAAAGAGGAAAACACCAAAGCCAGCAGTGGGCTTTGCCAGGCTGACACCGGGAAAAGGAAAAGAAAAATGAAACCCCTCCAAGATAACAGAGCCCCCATTTTGGGGCGGATGAACCGTTCTCAGCAGCGGCACGGCCTTCCAGGAAGGTCTGTCGGGCTGGTGATTTATCGGCTTCCTTTTGAGGAGGGAACAGTCCGAGACAAATCAAGCTCCCACCGCACGCGGCTCCCGTCTCAGCTGCGCGACGCCTGGCTACTGCCTCACAGCAGCAGGTCCGAACCCAGCGAGAAGTCCCTAATGCAGCAGGTTCCTGGTCGCGGATAGAAAGAGGTGGCAGTGGCAGTAACTGGTCGGGAAAATGCTTCTTCCAGTCAGCAGTGCTTCGGGGTGGGGGGGGGGGATTGGGGGGTGTGGGGTGGCTGGGACCTCTCCCCGCGGAGCGCCACGGTGCGGAACGGTGTTCAGCAGAGATGGAAACCAGACACACTCAAGCATGCTGTCGAAAGGCAACACACGGCAGGAGTTTCCGTCGAGGCCGCGGCAGTGGGAGAGTGACAACACTGAGGTTTTGGCTTCCAGCGGTCAGGCAGGCCTCCTCGACTCCTTGGCTAGTGCTGGGGAAAGCTCCCAGGTCGGGGGGATGGTTTCTAAGGGGAGGTTATTGCTCCCGACTTCTCAGGTTTTTTGCCCTTCGATAGGGCAGCTGCTTGCTTCAGGAGTTCTCTGTTCTTGGCCTGGAAACACAGTGAAAACGGGTATTTAATGGCAGGGCTCATCGTTAGCTCTTGGGATCCTAGAATCGCCTGGGCAGAACCTGCTGCATCCGGTGAGGAGGGAGGTAGATGGTGCTGTGCAGCATCACAGCGCGGGTCACGTCCAGCACCTCACCCCTACCGCCCAGGGGGGGCTCTTCCCATCCCTCCCCCTCGCACCCCCCTGCTGCAGGACAGGCAGGCGGGAGGTTAACGGGGCTGTGGTGAACTCGGACATCCACGACTCGCACTAACCACCCAAGGACACTCGCCAAGGTCTCTGGGACCGGCTTTCAATCCTCTTCCACCAGGGGGTCTGACAACGCGAGAAGCGGTGGGGAAAAACCCCAGGGACTCAAGGCCCCGTCCTGACCCTTGTTTTAGCGAGTCGAAGGCAAACCTCTCCTACCCCGCATCCTCGCTGGTGTGCGGGGTGGAACAGCTCGCTCTGTTCTCCGGCTTTGTTTCACCCTTGGTGTCTTGAGACGCCGCCAACGTTTTACCAGGACCCAGCGCCGCGCTGCCTGCGTCCCTGCAAGGAGCCTCCTGAACCCGCCAGGGCACCAAGAGAGGAGGAGCTCGGCTCTCTGGTTCGCACCGAATTCAAAATCGCAGCAGCTTACGAACAAGGCTCTTTGGTCCCTTTTCACAAACTCCTGAGCTCGCTCACCTCTGGCCCACACGGTTATTTATGCCGCACCGGCAGGAGAAGGAGCAGAACCCGCACAAAACCAGCCACGGCCCTTCCGCGCTGGTTTGCGGTGAGCGATCGGATACACGAAGGTTGTTAGAGGAATTAAACCCTGCCGGTGCTGCGTGGGGCAGAGCAGCTGCTTCTACCTCCTGCAGACTGGAAGAACACCGTACCCCTGCTTCCCCCCCGCTCCCGTGCAGAGACAAAATAACCCAAGAGCACATTTAAAATCATGTGAATGCTTCGAAGGCACCTACAATACACCAGGAGGATTTGAACTTTTATTTTGGCATCAGTGAAGAAAGTTTCCAGAGCCTCAGTCAGCACCAGCTGCAGGCAAACGTTCGGACAGCAGAGAGGAGCTCAGGGCGGTCCCACCCCGAGCCAAGCACAGAGCAGCGGGCGGCAGACATGCAAACCCCCCTCCAGCCAGGGTGGCTGCGGGTAAAGCTGCTCGTGGGGCTGACGCTTCCTCTTTCCCCTCAGAACCGAGCAAGTTTAAGCTGCCGGATGCCTCCCAGCAGCCTCTCGAGACAGACATCCTCCTTTGGCTACAGCAAAAGGCAGCAGCGGGACACACGCTGAGCCAGCAGCACGCCCTGCCTCGGGAAACCACCGCAAGGAGGGAGGGCATCTCCCTGTCAGCCCTCGGCTGGCGCTGCCGAGGCAACCCAAAGCTGGGGGGTTTGTGCTAAGGGAAAGCTGCTCGGACCCGGAGCAAGGACATCAGGTCACTCTTTGCAGGCCCAAAGCCACGAGACAGAAACAGCTCGAGGCTGAAACAGGATCACAAAAGCGGAACAGGCAGAAGGCTTTGGCTGTCGGCGCTCCCTCAACCGCAGAGCGAAGCGCTGCCCTGCTCTCGCGGGGTGGGGAGCACGCCCAGCCCCCTGCACACCCCGCAGCCTTCAGGCAGGCTTACGTCGCGTAAGAACGTGCTTTGTGCAGAGGAGCTCGTGGGCACCAGCTTCCTGACAGCAACCTCAGCCTCCGAACCCCGTCTTCCCCTCTAATAATTAACTTGGGTGTGTGCTGACGGAGGAGGGGCTGTTTTCTCAGCAGGAATATAAGCCTTTTGTCTTATCCCCTCCCATTTCTCATTGCTAGGGCTTTAGATCATTATAAACCCCGGGGCAATTAAAGGGTGCAAAGTTCATTTCTAAGGCTGACTTCTTCCCTGTAACCAGCTCCCCTTTGACCCGATCTCTCCAGCGGCTCAGAACGCAGTCAGGCTGATAGCCTGCCTGGCGTTACCACGGCCGTGACAAAAATCCTGCTCTCCCTGTTCCCTTCAGGGACTTCTTGATTTGGACGACGGAGATAGAGCGCCAAGGGAACTGCCGACTGCTTCTCCCACCTTTGTTCCCTTTGCTTACCGGCCCCACAAATCACCTTAGGAGCTACAGTAGGTAAATTGAAGTAGGTTGGCAACGGGTAAAAGGAGTCTGATGGTTCCCAGCTGGTCCACAAGGGACACAGCACAGCGCTTTACAACGCAGAGGGCCTGAGCCCGAGCAGAGAGCAGCACGAAGGATGTAAAGAGGGGTTACAGTGCACGGTGGCAGAGCAGAGAGGCTGGAGGACAGGGCTGAGAAGCGTTAGCAGAGCTGCCTGCGCAAAGGTTCATGAGGTGTTCGCACCAGGAGTGTCCTCGGTCACTCCTAGGCGCAGCTCAGCGAATTAAAAGAGAAATGCTGTCACCTGTAACTGCTCCGTGACCTCCTTGTGCGTCTTCTCCATCTGGTTCATCTTTGCCCTCATCTGTGACTCCTGGTACTGCAGGTCGGCTTTCAGCTCGGTGATCTGCAGATAAAGCAGGGGAGAGCACATGAGGTGGAAGAAGAAGTGACCGCCTTCACCCCGGATGCGCCCTGCGGCACAGAACGCCTCTGCAGAAGTCGTGGGAGGCTACCCGAGTTTGGAAACATGCTGGGGGGGAGCAGGGGGAGAGCAACAGGACCCAAACTGGCCCACGGAGCTGCACAGAGAAGCAGAAGCGCCCAGGGTGCTGCTCTCTCACCCTGCACAGGGCAGCAGGTTTCCTCTCTGCCTTGCCCCCACATGGAGGGGTCTGAAACTGGCCGGAAAGTGACCCTTTATGAAATGAGAGCCCCCCAGGTGGCTCCTGTAAGCCTCTAACTTCAGAAAGGAGGCAGCCTGGAGACAGCCGGGAAGCCTCTTGCTGGTTACAGCAAAAAAAAAAAAGCTAGACTCTGCTGGAGTGTGATCTGTGTGAACGCGGCAGCTGGCGGCATGCTGTGGGGAGGGGAGCAAGCCAAGGGCTCTACCTTCTTCTCCTTCTCCAGAATCATCTGATCCTTCTGGTGCAGCATCTTCTTTAAGGTAGCCACCTCCTCCTTCAGCTGGGCGATGATAACGAAGTGGTCAGTGCCGGGAGAGTCCAGGGCGAGGTCCGGAGAGAAGCTGCAGCAAAGAACAGGGCAGGACTCTCATCACGACCCCTTCTCCTCACCGAGGCAGACGGCACCCGGGGGAGAAGAGGAATCACTGATGACACACGTTGTGCCCTCCAAGCACGCAGGGTCTTGGAGGCATTACCTGGATCCCTGCCCTGGATCCCCCAGAGAATTTGGGAAGCACCTGAGAACAGGGGCTGGGATAACCCGAGCTGTGTTTTGGCACGATCAGCAGGGACACGGGGCTGCTGGGGGCGAACAGCAGGCAGCACCTCCAGCAATCAAGCAGTAACGATCCCTTTTCGAACCAAAGAGCTGAGGGCAGCAATCAGAGAGCTCGCGAAACTTTACGCAACCACTTTAGGAACTCTCTCCGCTCACAGGCAGTCCTTGGATGTACAGCAAAGCTCCGCACTCAGTGTAAACAAACATCCTGGCAAGGAGGGAACATGAAAGAGACACAAATAACCCCCGAGTTAAACAAACAAAGCCAAAGGAGACACCTAGATTAAAGTCAGCCCCGTCCTCAGCAGGGAAAAGGGGAAGAAGACACGCTGGACTTTGGTATTTCAATTCCACCATGACACAGCAACGTAGGAAGAAGCTTCGTGAGCGCTTCAGAGCAGGAAGGGCTCTTCAGGAAGACAGACAAACAGCCGGGGGCACTGCTCATCAGCCAGCTATTCTGAACTTAAGCAACCAGCTGAGAACTTGTCCGGACGTCAGTCACCCTCCTGCGGAGGTAATCCACGCCTCTTCCTCCAAGACACCCAGGATCTAGGCAGCCACCCCCAGCGCCGCGCTCCAGCAGATCACAAGATAGGATAAGCTGCAGCCACAGGCCCGGGGAGCTCACCTGATCTCTGCCTGCCTTCTGTTCCTTACCGCTGTAACGCTAAGCTTGATTTTTATCTCTCGGTGCTAAAAGGGCAGCGCACTCCCAGCCACACACACCTGAAACGGCTGTATAAAAATTTAACTGTCATAAAAAATAAAAGGCAACAAAGCTTCACCTAGAAGGTAACGGCCAGGCTTGAAGTCATCAGCCAGCGCTGCTGCCATAAAGATTAACAGCCAGGGTTCGCCTGAATTCGGACATTTTTTGAAAGCCTCCCGAGTAGGCCAGCACACGTCCTGAAGCTTACACTCAGCTCTAAAGCTGCAGCGGGTGGGGCGGGCAGGGTGCGGAGCCAAACAAAGCTCCCCCACCGCTGCCTCTCCCAAGCACGCCGCCACCTCCGAGCCACCTCCGAGCCCCCCGGATGGAGAGCTGCTCCGGCCGCTCCCCTCACGCAGGGGGGCTCCTCCGGTGCCTGGAAAGAATCCAACTGCTAATTAAAAGCACAGCCTGCGGCGATCGGGCTGGAGGGCGAGGACGTGGCGGCAGATGGGAACCTACAGAGGGAAGCTTCACAGCCCTGAAAGCCACAGGACGGCCCCGCGGCACCGGGAGAGAAAGCTTGGCAAAGGCAAAGTCAGAGCGCAGCGGAAGCACCGCGCACGTTTGCGGCACGCTGACAGAAAAGCCACCCCAAGTCACGGCAGGTCCCCGGGGACACCGGGTTTAGCACTGCCCCGACGCCCTGGGCAGCCCTCGGGCACAGAAGAGGTTCGAGCACGCGTGCCGGAGGAGAAACCCTCCATTTTAAAGCTGTTCCTGAGCACAATTTCCCCAAAGCGGAGGCTCTGCAGCGTGCTGGTGGGTGCTCCGGCAGCTCGCCGTTGCTAACAGTAGCTTTAATTTCCCACTCAGCGCAAATATGTTGGGGAGGAGAGAAAGGAAGGAGGCAAAAAAGAAAAAGCAGCCTCCACACAGGGAAGATAAGTGAAATAAAGTCTTCCTCACTGAATCCTACCGGTTAGAACAACCTCTGGCTTGCACCACTGCCTTGCCCAGGCAAGTTTCCCTCCTGCTGTGTCCCGGGGTGAGGAGCAGAGCGGGGAGATGCTCGGTTTCCCCGAGCAGCTCGGGCAGGAATCATCGGTTCCCTGGCAGCTCCCGTTGCGAGCAGCCGCGGAGCCAGGAGGCGAGCGCGGCCCTGCCACCCAGCGGGGAGAAGGGACAGGAGGGCCACCAGCCCTCTGCGGAGCAGCACGGGGCTGGAACCTGAGCTTCGGGGGCCTCCACGGATCCTCCTGCCGAGGACGTGGAGCCCAGGGAGGTTTTTTGTGAAATCCACCCTCAAAAGTGTCAGTGGGCAAATTAATGAAGCTTTCCCTTCCCCTTCCCCCCCCCTTTTAAGGGTGACAAGTCAATATTGAAAGCTTTCTCTGTCTTTAGCTCCGCGTTAAGGAAGCCTGAGGCTCCAAAATTAGAAGGAAGAATGACAGATACACATCGTTCCTTTAGCAGATTAAGAATAAAAATAATAATTAAAAAAACCCAACAACCACCACCCAACACATCGCCCCTACAAGCGAGCTCCATCCCAAGGGGCTGGTCAGAGAGGTGTGGGCTCTGTGAGTCCGAGCAGCCTCAAATTCATCCTGCCAATTAAGGGACTTGATGAGCTTCCACTGCTTGCCCTGGAGACGGTTAAAAACGGAGCTCTTCCAGGCACCTGCCTCTCCAGTGAGTGGAACAGAAACCAAAATGACTGCCTGAAACTCGACACCTGTTAAAGGACTGAAATTAGGCAAAATAAAAGCCAGGCTTAAAGATTTTGCTACTTCAGTCAGGCTGCTGTACACAGGCACCAAGCAGGCCGACCGAGCCTACAGCAAGTTCCCCAAAATCCATCCAGACCCGCCGGAACCAGCACTGAGCTCCCACTTCCCCTAACAGCAGCAAAAGCAGGTTCAGCCCAAATCCTAGCGCTTTCAGCAGAAGCCAGGACGTTTCCACGCAACTGAGAACGTTTTTACTCAAGGAAGCCCTGGCAGAAGCGGGTGAGGAGGCCCAGGGGCACACCGGAGAGCCCGGGGTGCTGGCAGGAGAGCGGGGTTTGTGAGGCAAGGGCTGCTGCAAGCTGTGCTGGGAGCTGCCGCCGGGGAGAGCTGCTCCCTGTGCTGAAAGCACTGCTGTTAAATCCTCTCGGAGCTCACCCCGCGAGGAGGAGCCCCTCGGTACCACCCCGCTGACAAAAACCCTGGTGCCCCGCCGCAGGCCCTGAGCCAGGCTGACTCCGGGGGGCCTTGAAGAAAAGGGTGTAAAAGGGGAGGCTTTTGGGGGGGCGTTCCTTCTCAGCGGCTCCACGATCACCCTTAATGAAGCACCATTATCATTCCGCTCAGGAATCGCGGCCCTGTGTCTATTTAAGGCAGCTGCAGCTCGCCTTTTCCACGGCGCGTTGCTGGAGCCCTTCAGGAGCTGCTAAAATTGCACCCGGTTCGTTACTGGGACTCATCAAGAGCCCGTGGCAGAGACCACAAAGCCTTGGCAGGAGCCGGGACTGACACATCTGACGTGAGAGCAAACAGAAGGAAAGGCATCTGATTCCTCTAACGGCTGCTCCTGCTTCGCAAGCAAATGGCTAGCAACTAGACTTCTTGCTTCCTGGGGAGGTTCACACCGGCAGCGGTGCTACAAGGAGCTGTTGGGTCTCAGCCCGGGCTTTAACGAGCAGATAAAAACGCCTGGTACCGTGCTGCGGCCCGGGGAGCAGGGGCATAACGGGGCTGCGGAGGGAAAGCAACGCTGCCGGGCTATGCCCTGGGGCAGAGACCTGGCTCCTGGCTCTCCTCCGGCTCCCCCAGCGTTAGGGGCAGTCAGATGATTCTTCAGCACAGCTCCCAAGCCACAGTCAGCCCTTAATTTCTTCCGATTTTAAGAGGAAATGCCATTCAGGTGCCAAGTTGTAGGATTTCCCTACGCTTTGTGGGAATCGCTGCCCTCTAAAAATCACTGAAATCCTCTTTCCCATACCACCTACTAGGGAACGTTGCCCAGATGTTAACCGTATCTACGGGAGAGGTGATGTGATCTTGAGGAGACCTTCAAGGCAGGCAGCAGGCGGCAATTAATTACCAGTTGCTCTAACGACCCCTTTGGCACTAAAAAAGCCTGCGCTCTGGTCCACGCTCCCGATTCTCTGCGGTTTGGAAGGAGATCCATCGAGAGGGGCAGTTTCCAGGTCTGAGACAGTTCCCGGGGAGGGAGGGCAACAGGGGGGGAGAAAACAAGAGGTGATCTCACTTCAGGATGTCAGTGCCTTGAGAAACAGGACAATGGTGGGCACCGAGACTCGGGTGGGAAGCAGCCCCCTGCGCCAACGTGGACGGGGCACTCTGGATAGGGGGGCAAAGCATCTCGGGAGAGGAAGGAACGCTGAGAATCAGAGAGGAAAGGGAGGAATGAAAATATGCATGTACAAGACCATCAAAAAGTTAAAAAAAAAAAAAATCCATCTCAATCTCCTGTTTCTGCTGGCGAGTCCCGTTCTGCTGCGCATGCAGCCAGCGTAATCCAGCACTAACTGTGGCAGCAGAATGGGACCGGCCGCGTCGAGCAAAGCTGGTTGATTGCTTGGCCCTCCCCCCGAAGGCGGGAGGGGAAACGGGAGGTGGGTTTTGATCCTCTCCTCCGAGGCCATCTCCCTGCAGAGCAGTCTGACAGCCCAGAAAGCACAAAAACTGCACAGCTCCGCAGCGCAGCCAGCAGCCACCCCTTCCCCGTAGCTGCAGGGAGAGGATAAAGCTGAGCTGGCTGCGGTTTTTGTACCCGTTGGTGAGCTCAGCCAACAAGCAGCTCCTGTTCTAGCAGGTACAGGTGCCAGGCATTCTTTTCTTTTTCCACTCCGTGTCTACAGGCCAAGTAACGCGGCCCTGCTGGGTTCTGGAAAGCTGCTAACGCAGCCCCTTCGGGTCCCAGAGCCCGAGATCCCTGCTCTAGCACCAAGCTTCCTGCTATCCGCACACAACTCTCCTGCATCAATCTCAGCCAGGCCGCCCACCCGCAATTTCCCCACGTAGCAGGCTCACCTGTCACCGTTGGCAGATATGGCATCGAACTTGGCTTTCTTCTTTGGGATTTCATTCTGAATGGAAGAGGTGGATAAGGTTTTCTGGCTAGAAAAAGGAGGAAATCGTATGTCAGAACCTGAACGATTTGCAGTCAAAGAGAGAGGAGCAGCTAAATACTCCCACCCACTTTGAGCCTACTAAGACAAGGTTTCCTAGCACAAGAACCAACAATAAAAAGTCGTTCCTTGAAGAGCAGCTGGAGACTAAAAATAAACAGAAAACAACGCGTCAGCCAGATCGGTAGGTAGGTGAGGAACTCATGCTTCAAATCTGCATTTCAATCAGGTTTTACAAACGCGATTTGGCTTTAATTGTACACAAGTTCAGCAAGTCGAATCGCTAAGCAGCTACAAGCCTACACCAGAACAACAGTGTTTGCAGCGCAGCAACGCCTGACTTGGCCAAATTCCCCCGAACAGCAGAAAATTGCCCAAACCCATCACCGTTCCACGGTCCCGAAGCCGAGGCAGCGCTCGCAGTTACTCCAGGGAGGGCAGCAAGGCGTGAGGAGCAGCCAGGAATCCTCCTCGCTCACCTGGGAGCGAGCCCTGCCCGACAGAACGGGGCGTGCAGGTTACCTGTTGTAATGGCTGCCGCTGCTGAGCCTGCTGTACTGCTCCTTCTCTTGCAGGCTGGCTCGGGACGAGCTGCTGAGGTGTTTGCACTGCTCTTTGGTCTTCTGTAGGACCCGTTTATAGGACAGCGTGCATAACCAGCAGAGCAGCTTCCCGTCCACCTGGAGGGCACGAAAGAGAGACGGTTTTGTCCTGCTTCCTGCCCGCAAACGAAGCACAGCGAAGACAAGAAGCACCTTCAGGCTTTAAGATCACACACCAACAAGCAGCGACTCGAAAAGGATCCCTTGGGAGCCCAGGAAGGGTAAGAAGTGCACTTGCTGGTGTGATGCGGGCAGTACTCAGTAACGGCAGCTAACTTATGCTAACTTCAGTCCCTTCCAGGCTTTGCTTACAGGTGTAAGACATCACCCGTTCACCAGGGCAGGCAAATGGCACCGACACTGTTCCCCACCCCTCTCCCCCAGCAGGCACCTCGCGTTTCACTCCCAGGCCCCTTCTCCTCTGCCACCTCACCTACCCTCCGGCCAAATTCAAGAGATCCTGCCCAGCAGACCTGGCGAAGCAGCAGGGGGACTCAAAGGTTAAAAACCTCCACCATCAGCTCCCGCGGCAGAGCCCAACTCCAGAAACTATTTCACAACCAAGAGGCACCCCCTTCAGAAGAGCTAGGGAACACCTGAAAGAGCGGACGGTCGCTGCGAGCAGCCTCGTTACCTCCTCGGGCTCCTTTTACAGACACTGACCTTCTTCCTGTCATCCTTCCTGTCAAACGCACACTGCTGCTTGCACTGCTCGCAGGAGTGCGGCGGTCCGTACTTCTTTTCGGAGTTCGTGCAGCGCTGGCACTTGTTTCCGATGAACGCTGCGATTATGTTGCAGTACTGGCAGGGTTTGGGCTTTAAGGAACAAGAGCAACCAATATTGTAGCGCCTTCTAACGCCATTAAGTCCTTCCCCTTCTCCCCAGCGCTTCAGAACATTTATTGCCCCATGCCAATCTCGCTGCAATGTCGATCCAGGAGGAATAACTGCATTTGGACCCCCGGTTTCTAGCTAAGCGTGTTTTTAGCCGTGACACCTCGGCCATTTCTCAAGTGCTAGGAAATCTTCAGAAATATCTATCACCGAAATACAATCGGTCTAAATCTCTGCTTCAGCTTTCAGAAAAGCAGGAAAAACGGATTCATCCCTGCTTCCTGTGGCAGTCTCAGTTTGTGTGACCGTGTTCTTGTTTCTATTGGATCTCCAATAGTTCGTTTCCTGGTCTAAAACGATGCAGAGCTGCTCTTTTCCGTACTACAAGAAGAGGAAGGTAAAAGCTTCACGCTTGAGGGACCTGCGTATTACCGACCAGTCGTGCTGTTCCAACAGAGCCAGCCCAGAAACTGCTCTGGGATCCAGCAGGATAAAGACAAGAAAGATGAAAGGAAAAGAGGCTGGGGCGAAGGGGCCCCGCTCACTTACTGTGCCGTAGAGCTTCACGTTCTGAGCACACTTCTTGCATATCGTGTTGGTTTTGCTGGGAAGGAGAAGGACATTTCATTAACACTTCCCCCAAGAACACGAAACCTCCGCGGTTGGGATCCCCCCGTGGGCTCCGTCCCCAGTGACGAGACCGCATTCATCTTCACTGGGGACTCCGGTATCAAAGTGCGCTTCCTGTCCCCATCTGCTCGAGGATAATCTGGCAAAAAGCGGCCTTACCAGGAGGTACCTTTTAATTAAGGCATCCCCAGATGACGCCAGCTTTTTGTCCTTACAAACACAGGCGCCTGATCGCCGCCTAATTGGCAGCAGGCGTGATTCAGCAGCGGCAGCCTCACTTCTGGGGGAGGTCCGCGCTCAGTTACGAGGTGAACGGGTCAGCGCAGAGGTGATTTGTCCAACGGCACAGGGAGGAACACCCCACACAACATCCGCACGCCTCATGCCCACCAGCTTCTGGGTTTCCCTATCCTTCCGCTGTGACTTCCAGGAGCACAGGGAGCGTATTAAGGAATAATTCTGGGGGATCAGGGAGGAGAAAACTCATGGGCAGGTGTACCCAGAGCCTTCGGTGGGTGATGCAGCTGAGTGCTGACCAAAATAAACACCCAGGGGAGAGGAAGAGATCCGAGGGCACCGCGCAGGCACGCTGCCTCGCCCAACAGCCCTGCGAAGACGACCAAAGGTCTCCCACGCCTTCCACACTTCGGGCTCAGTCACAGAGCTGTGCAAACGTCACGGCCGTAAGGCAGAGCTCGGGCTCCCCGGCGCGGCCACGCTCACCTTTCCTGCTGGAACTCGGTCCTGCAGTACGTGCACTTCACGATGGGATGCGCGATGCGGCACTCCTGCCACGAGAGAAGCGGTCGGTGAGAGGCAGCGCGCCGTTTCCCCGAAGCCCAGGTCAACCTGCCGGCCCCCACCCCGCCTCAGGCGCTCGTCAAACCCCAAACATTTCCTCCCCCCCCCCCCCCCCGGAGGGCCGGGAGCAGGGTGACAGGAAGGGACCGTGGCGCAGGTGATCCCTGAGGAAACCCAGACTCACCCCCAAGTGCTGAGCTGTGCCCGACGCCCACGCACAAGGGTCACGGTAAGGCCTCGCCTTCCGGGGCAGGGACCGTCCTGCCGCAGCTATTCACACCCCTGCCCCCCCTCCTCGAGCTTCCTGTGCCCACGGTGCCTCCAGCCCAGCCCTCCTCACCCCACGCCCCCCTGCTTGGCCCCCTCAGCACCCCCAGGGCTGCTCCATCCCCATCTCCCCCACCCGCTGCCCCCCCCCAGGACCCACCCCCCACCCTCCTTCAATACCTTGAGAACTCCCTCAAGATGCCCCCAGATCCTCCCCCTGTCCCTTGGGACCCCCCCAGACGCCCCAA
>NC_048915.1:2781723-2782126 GCF_011077185.1 Oxyura jamaicensis
CCCCCCCCCCCCCCCCCTCCTCGGTGTCCCCCCTCCGTGCCGAGGGGGACGTGGCCAAGAGGGGATCTTCGCACAGCACCGTGCCCAAGGGCTGGAGGAGCGAGGTGTTAGCGAACAGCGGGGAAGTTTCCATCGCCGCCAGGCCCTGGCCACGGCTAACTTAAAATAAATTAAGTGGGGAAAAAAAAAAAAAAAAAAAAGAAAGAAAAAAGGCTAATTAGGCGTCTTCAAAGGGGGTGTGCCACGGGGGAAATTCGGACCGAGGATTGGGGCGGGGAGGGGGGTTCTGCGGGCTGCCTGCGCGCCCCCCAAACCCCGCATCCTAACGGGGAGCGCAGTGCGGGTGCAACCCGGGAGAGGGCAGCAATGCCCCGTGAATCCCACTTGTGTGGGGGGGGGGGAC
>NC_048915.1:2782226-2783476 GCF_011077185.1 Oxyura jamaicensis
CCCCCCCTCCCCAAGCAGAGCGCAGAGATGCGCGCCCCTTTGCGCCCCTCCCCGCTTCGCAGCCACGGGGAGGAGAAAAGCGGGGAGAGGAGAGGAGGGGGGTGGAAAAAAAAGGAAGGAGGGAAGAGAAACGAGAAGGCGGGGGGGGGGGGGGGGGGGGAAGAAGGAAGGACTACAAGGCCCGGCATGCCCCGGCGGTGCTGCACGGCTCCCCGGGGTGCCGGATGCTGGCCGTGCCGCTGACAGCGGAGCGAAGCGGAGCCGCGGTCCCCGCCGCGCACGGAGAGGGCAGGGCGCGCCGCGCCGCCGGCTCCGCTCCCCCCTTTCCCAGCCCCCACAAAGCCGGGAGCGGCAGAAGGCAAGAGCGAGGGAGGAGGAGGAGGAGGAGGAGGAGGTGGAGGAGGAGGAGGAGGAGGAGGAGGAAGGGGGGAGGCAGCAGCAAGCCAGGGCTCTGCTGCGCTGTGTCTTTCTTTGCTTTCCGCAGGCGGCTGAGCGGCGGAGGCGCAGAGGGGAGGTCGGTTCCCCTCCGCCTCCCGCTCCGCTGCCTTTTGTGTGTGTGCGAGGCGAAGGGGGGGGGGGGGGGGAGCGGGGGGGGGAAAAAAAAATAAAAAAAAAAAAAAGAGAGAGGGGAGGAAAAAAAAAAAGCGGAGGAAAAAAAAAAAAAAAGAGGAGGAAAAAAAATAGGAGGATAAAAAAGGCGAGCGGCAGAGGGGGAGAGAGGAAAAACAGGGCAAAAAAAAATCAAATAGGGGTGGGGGGGCCGGGGGGGAAGAGGGGAAAGGAGGAAAGGCGAGAGGCAAAGAGCAGGCAGGGGACGGAGGAGGGGGCGGGCTGGCAGGAGCGGAGTTGCCTGGGGAGAATGTGAGCAGGAGGCGCTGGAAATGCTCTCGTTGAAGGTGGCGAGCGGTGCCGAGGGCTCCGGGACTCCCGCGGGCGGCCAGGACGCAGCCCCGGCGGACGGCAGGAGCCTCCCCAAGCGGGCGGGCTCCGGGGGGCTCGGAGCGCAGCAGCCGGCGGGTGAGTACCGGGGTGTCGTCGTCGTCGTCGTCCCCCCCCCCAAAAAAAGCCTTTGTGTGGGGCTGGGACCCGGGGGGGGTCGTGGCTGGAGGCGGGGGGGGTCGTGGGTGGGGAGGCGGAGGGGTGAGGGGGGGAGAAAGGGAGGGAGAAAGGGAGAGGGGGTGTTGTTGGGGGGCACCCAGCTTGTTGGTAGAGAGGGTGGAGGGGGAGGGAGGCGCGGCCCCCCCCGCCCC
>NC_048915.1:2783576-2812266 GCF_011077185.1 Oxyura jamaicensis
GGCGATCGCCCCTTCCTCCCCCCCCCCCAAAAAAAAAATCCCCCGCCGTGCCCCATTTGCACGAGTTCAGCCGCCTCCCCCGGCCGCCCCCCCCACCCCCCGGCTCCCCCCGGGCTGCGAGCGCTGAGTGACAGCTGTCAGAGCCGGCTCCGTCCGCTAGAAGGCGGAACGGAACATGTCAACAAAATTTGGGGTTAGCCTCGCAGCCCTGGGGGGCGTGAGGAGCTCCCCCCCCCCCCCCCCCCCCCCCCCCCCCCCCCCCGGGGGGGCAGCCCCCCCCCCCCCCATCCCCTGCACCCCGGCTGGGCGCATGGGGAGCCGGTGGCGGGGGGCACCGGGGAGGGGGTGCTGGCCCCGAGTCGCGCTCTCCGCGGCGCCTTCCCCTTGCGCAGGGCTCGGCGGGTGCCTGTGGCTTCTGCTGCCGTGTCCCCCCCCGCCACCCCAAAACGTGGTTGGCCGTCAGATCCTTCCACGCACCCCCCCCCCTCCTCACAGCCCCCCGGCACCCCGTTTCTGAGCCCCCAAGCTCCTTTGGCACGCGCGGCACCGGGGACCGCGGGGACCCCGTGGGGTGGTGGGGGGCGGCTGCGGCCACCCCGCGGGGGTCACGCCGACGGCGGCCTCGAAAAGCCCCGGGGAGGGAGGCCTGGGGGCAGGTGGAGGCAGCCGGGTCCCCGCTTGTTTACTTGCCGTGGGAGGAACTGGCCCCGGCCGCGACCAGGTGGCCTTGTGCACGAAGCCACTTGGCCGGCTGCTGCGAGAGCAGCGACCAAAAGCCGCGGTCTGAGCTCATTGTGTGCTGCTGCGAGCCCCGGCGCGCCGGGGAGTCACTCCAGATTTATCCTGGCGTGACAGAGAGCAGAAGCGAGCCCCGAGGGCGCGGGCACGCATCCTGCCCGGCGCTTTGCAGCCGGGAACCCGAGCCGGGGGGCTTTCGGGGGGCACGCGGCCGAAGCGGGGGCCCCGCGTAACCCCCCCCCTGCCGGGCTTTCCAAGCCAACCCCCCCCCTCCCCGCTCCCAGGTGTCCCCTTACACTGGCTCTCCCGCTGGTCTCAGGAATTTGCAGAGGAGGGTGGTGGTGGTGGTGGTGGTGGTGGTGGTGGTGGTGGTGGTGGGGAGGGGAGGAAGGAGGGAGGGAGGGAGGGAAGGGGGGGCGGGCGGGGGGGGCTGGAGAAGGGATGGCGCGGCGCCAAATTCCGCTCTGCCATGTCTCTGTAACCTGAATAGGCCAACTCCATCCCTGGTGCGAGTCCCCCGTGGCTCCGCCGCGCTCCAATGCAGTTCGGCGCGAGGAGGTGGCCTTCGCCCGGCCGCTGTCGCGTTCCCCCCCCCCCCCCCCCCCCCCCCCAATTTCCCCCCCCCGGCACCACCACCACCACCACCAGCAGCTCCCCGAACCGGAGCCCGGCTCCTTCTCCCGAAACCGCCGCGCGCCCGCCGCCGGCACCGGGCCCGGAGGAACCGGAGGTGGCCGGGGGGAGAGGCGAGGGGCTGGCACCGCGGCGGGGCCGGGGGAGCCAAGGACGCGCGGGGAGCGGGCGGCCGGAGGGGGAGAAGCGATGGAAGCCCGTGGGAGGTTATAGGGAGCCCGGGGGGGGGCTGGCACTGCCCTGGCCTCCTTAGAGGAGGCAGCAGAGACCCGGGGCAGGCTATTTCTGCTGAGATCCCGAGGAAAGCTCTGGGAGAATTGTGGGCTTCTATAAATAGTGTGTGTCAGCCGAGTGGAAACAGGGCCTTGAAATGCTCCTGCTATTCTCCCGAGTGCTTGGAACCAGCTCTTGGTAAACAGGGCAGCGCTGGGGAGGGCTGTTTCCTACTTCCGGGCTCGCGACGGGAGCGTTTTGGGGGGGGGGAGCAGGAGGGACGGGGCCAGGGGGGGGTCACTTGGCGACAGAGCGGGGCCCCCCCACGGGGCCGGCTGCCTGATGCTGGGCTGCGGTGGGGCCGCCCGGATGCCTGGTGGCCCCTGGCTTGCGCTGAGACCCCCCCCGTCCCCTCCCCAGCGCGGCAAATTTCGGGGTTGGGATGCGCCGGGGGCGGCTGGCGCGCAGTCCTCGGGGGCTGCCGGTGTCGGGGCGGGCTCGGGTCTCCGGGGGATGCTCTGCAAAGCCCCCCCCTGGAATGGCCGGGGTGGTTCTGAGGGCTCCGTCTCGGGAGGGTTGAGGTGCAGCCCGGGCGTAAATCGCGGGGTCGCGGCGTGCTCCGTGTCCCTCTGCTCCCCACCGCTCATCCATCGAGGCTGGCGCTGGTCGGGGTTGGCGGGGCGATGGTGCCGAGCGATGTCCTGGTCCCGTGCGGGGGTCTGGGGGGGGGTAGGGGAGGGCGAGCGTTGGGCGGCCGTTGCACCCCTCTGCTGGGGACCCCTTCCTTCGGTGGCCTTTGCGCTCAGAAGGGACCTGGGGCCGTTTGCCCAGGCCATTTGGCCAGCTTTGGGCCCACCCTGACGGCCCCGGCACGGCGTGGGGCGCCGCGGTGCGTGCGGAGCTTTGCTCCCACCGAGGCGTTGCGCGAGGATCCGGCCGTGTGGCGCATGGCACCGGGTGCACGCTGCCCGGCCGCGCGTGCCGGCGTTCCCTCGTGCTGCAGACGGTAGCTCCAAAGCCGCGCCGTTAGCATTTTCCTCCCAAAACGCCACTCGGGGAAACAACCAGGGTGCCTCTGAGGTGCCCGCTGCGAGTTCGTACCGCGGTGCACGGCGAGCCGCAAGGGGCCCGGCGCGCTCCGGAGCTGGTTGGGCACCACGCAGCCCAGTTTCCCCCCAGTTTCCCCCAGTTCCACCGCCCGGTTTTGGGGTCCGTCCCCGCGGGCTGGGTGACCCGGGCGAGGGCTGGCGCGCACCCGCGCGGTGCCGGCACAGCGAAGCTCTCAGCGCCGCGTGGGTGGGAAGGGGCGAGCGCGAGTCCGTTTTGCTCTCTGCCTTTTTTTTTTTTTTTTCTTTTTTTCCCTTTTTTTTTTCCAGCCCTGCCACCGAGGGTTGTGTTTCAGAGCGGCACTTCCCGGGCGCGGGAGGGGGGCGCGCGGCGATGCCTCCGGGGAGCTCATTAAATCCGCCGCCACCCCCCCCCCCCCCCCTTCCCCCCCCCCCGCGCGCCTCGTGCTGGCCGGGATGCGGCGGGGAAGGAGGGAGGGACGTGCCGGGTGGAACCGGCTGCCCGGTGGGGACAGTTACTGGCCCAGGCAGGAACGCTGCCCCGGGGGCTCACCTGTCGGAGCACGTAGGACGGGTGCGTGCCAGCGGGGCCGTGACAAAGGCAGGCGCAGCGCCGGGGACTCCCTCCGCGCCGGGGCGAAGCCCCCGGGGGGACGCCGAGGCGGTGGGGGCTCCGGGGGCTGGCGGGGGGCTCGGGCGATGGAGGGAGAGGGGGGGCAGCAGGCGTGAGCGGGAGGGGTCGGCACACGGGCAGCGTGCGGCGATGGGGCTGGCGCGCGGATGGCGGTGCTGAAGGTGGGCGCCAGATGGGTGCTGGCAGGGGACGCGGCACCGCGGGGGCACCCGGGCATGGGGACCCCCTTTCGGTGGCCAAAAAGCAACCCGGCGCAGGCGTGAGGGCCGGCACGGCCTCGCCTGGCTCGAGGCTGGGCTGATGAGGGAGAGGCGAAACGTGGTGTCGATGCTGGCGGAGGGAGAGCAGAGAGGTTCTGGCACCCGCCAGCCCCAACCTCTGCCCTTCCCGCGGCGAAACGAGCTCCAGGCGGCGGGAGCAGCATCCCTTCCCCGCGCCGCCGCCCCCGGGGCCCCGAGCCCTGCGCACGCTCCTCGCCTCCTGCTGACTTCAGCGCATCGGCTTGGGCTCGGCGCCTGTAAATTCCTCGCAAAACCTGGGCCTAAAATATCTGGAGGAGGACGGAGGAGCGCCTTGGGCGAGGGAGATGAGATCTTCAGCTGCGGGAGAGAGGGAGGCTGCTCCGCTGCAGGCGGCGGGGCCGCGCCGGGCTCCTCCAGCTGCCGGCCCCCGGGGAATTCGCCGGGAATAAATCTCGCCCCGGCAAACTTGGTGGCTCGGCTCGGGACAGAAGCGCCCGAGGAGCGAGGGGCACCCGGGGCGGTGGCACGGGAGCGGGGCTGGGGCTGGGTGGCTGAGGAGGGACAATAAATGCTGAGAGGGAGGCGCTAGGCGGGAGCTGTGTGAGAACCAGTTTGCGAGGTCCAGATTGGCAGCAGATCCTGAACCAGGAGGAGCTGAGCATCCATACGGCCCCTGCCGAGATCAGACGAGACG
Organism: Oxyura jamaicensis; assembly: GCF_011077185.1. Taxonomy (NCBI): domain Eukaryota; kingdom Metazoa; phylum Chordata; class Aves; order Anseriformes; family Anatidae; genus Oxyura; species Oxyura jamaicensis. The sequence goes on from NC_048915.1 coordinate 2,787,798, forward strand.
ACAGCGACTCGGTTTGGGGGAAGAAATTGGAGGCGGGGGAAGCTTTTTTGCTGAAATGAAATTTGAACCCCAAAGTGGGAGGGAAGTGGAGGTGGGGGGCACGGCTCTCTCCACATGGTTATTACTGCTGTTTTCCACCCAGCTGAAAGGAGAATGTAGCTTAATATGGACCCGCGGGGAGGAGAAGCGCTCGGGAACGGGGATTTGTCAGGAGGGAGCTGGGAAACAGCGAGCGAGACGTAGAGGTGAGCGCGGCCAGCGGCGTGCCCAGGGAGGTGCTGGCAGCCCGGCGGCCAGGAGAGGCCGGAGCCGGGCTGCAACAAGGCGCTATTGTTCTTGGAGAGCAGGGGGCCACCCGCGGCCCCCCCCCCCCCCCCCCCCCCCCCCCCCCTCCCCCCCCAGCTGGAGGAGCCGGCACGGATGCGGGGAGGTTGGAAGGTCGCAGGGAGAGGTTTTTCTGGGGGCTTCGTGGCCTGGCCGGGACCGGTGGGTGCCGGCGGGACGCGCGGTGCCAGGGGGTGCCGGTGGGATGGAGGCGCAGGGGCCTGGCGGGGAAAGCAGGAGGGGAAGAACTGCAGGTGAGCGGGGAGAGGGGTGAGCCACGGGGATGGGAGCGGGGCGAAATGGGGCGCTTCAGCCCTGCGGGGAGCCCCCAGCCCTGGTGCTGTCGCTGTCCCCGTGCTGCGTGCTCCCCTGGCCCTCGCCGTGCGCCGGGGCTGCCGTCGGCGTCTCGCTGCTCGCACGGAGCTGCGGGGTGCCGGCATCGGCCGCCGCGTTGCCGCAACCACAGGCTCTGCCCTGAGCAGTGCCGGTGCTCAGGGACTCCCCAGGGTGCTGCGAGCGAGCGCGGGGGATTGGCGAGAGGAGGAGCAGGGACAGGAGGAGGCGTGTGGCTGGGAGGCCGTAGCCAAGCTGGGGGAGGCGAGGGCTGGGCAGCTCTGCACAGCTGGGTTCAGCTTATCCCAGCCCTCCTTGGGATCCCCGGGGCCTGCCGTGCCCACCCCCAGCCCAGCTGGGAAGGAGAGACCCCCCCCTTATCCCCCCCCGGGGCTGGCGTTTGCTCCCCATCCCCCCTCCCCATCCCAGGTCGGCTCCCCTCTGCTGCTTCAAACGCGGAGATGCCCCGAAGGCAGCAGAGGCACCTCAGCAAGTGCACACGAAATGTTTGAGCACGCATGGGTGGCTTCAGGCTCGCTGCGGCTCTCGCCCTTCCCCGGCCCTGAAGCTGCTGCTGCTGCTGGTGTGCGCTTCTCCCCGGATTCGGGGCACCCACGGGTGCTTCTCCTCTCATCCGAGGCAGGGTGTAAGCTTTGCCCGGCGCCTCTTGCTCGGAATTCTTCCGGCTGCCCCAATGGGACCAGCGTGGCCCTGCCGTGCCGCCACGGGCGCCCGGCGCGGATGCCACCGCATCCACCACCGGCCGCGCTGATGCCGCCCACCTCCCCGAAATAGCAGTAGGACCTCTGTCCTTCATCCCCACGCCCTCCTCTTCCTCCCTGCAGCAGCAAAGCACCCTGCAGCCGGGCCCGGAGCCCGTGTCGGGGAGGGGGGAGCCGCGCTCCCCTCCCCTCCCCGGCATTCCTCGGGAGTGAAACACAAGAGCTGGCAGGGCACTCGCGCTTTCTCTGGCCTCCGCTCCTCCGATTCCTGAACAAAGCCTCCTGCCTCTCCCGGGAGCCTGAAACAGGAGAGGCGGCTGCTGGTGGATGGGAAAGGCGAGCTGTTCCCTCCTGTCCTGTGCCAGGAGCCAGGCGGTGGGACAGGGGGTGGGTGGCGGTGGGCACGGTCTCCGCGGTCCCCGGGCACCGACGTGCACGGCCGGAGCTGCCCCGCACGGGGACCGTGTCCACCCTCGGCCTCACCCCGGTGCCCCACCAAGCAGCAAACCCCCCCCCAGTGATGGGAAAGCTCCTCCGAAACCACCGTGGGCGATGCTTGGAGGGCTGGCCCAAAGGGCTGGCCAAAGGACTTCCCATCCCCGCCATCTCGCTGCGAGATGCCCATGGTATTGCTATGGAAACTGAGCCCCGGAGAGAACCGGGTTCGCCCTGGGAAGGCCCCAGTTAGCCTGGGAGAGGACCAGGTTAGCCCTGGAAAGGACCGGGTCACCCCCGGAGAGGACCAACTGAGCCCCAGTTCAGCCCCGGTTTGGTCCAGGCTCCCGGTCTTGTGCATGGAACACGGGACGGCGCATCCGGACCCGGTTTCGCCCCCGTAAGCGGGACGCTGCCTCCCGCAGCCACCTTCCCAAAGTCCGACCCCTTCCCGCAGAACAAAGCCCCCCCCTCCCCGCCGCCCCCGGTGAAGCAGGCCCCCGTCGGAGCGCAGTCCCCGACAGCGAAGGTTATTTTAATGGATGCATTACTTTAAACGAACCCTCCGCCATCTGTTCCACCCCCTAATTACGCATGCAAAAAAAGCCCATCTCACAGCCAGCGCAGGAGAAAGTAAAGATATAAGTGATTTAAATGCGCGTAGCCCCAGCTCCGCCAGCAGCTGGGGTGGGCTGCGCTCCCCTCCTTCCTCCCGGAGGAAGAAGAGGAGGAGGATGGTGGCCAGCCCCGGTGCTGGCAGAGGTCCCCCCCCGGTCCTCCCTGCAGCCCCCCCGGAGGTTGTGGTGGAGGCTGAGCAGTGGGAGCGCAGGGGGACAAGGAGGGGTTCGGGGGGGTCCCCAGCCCGGCTGAGGTCGGTGGTGTCTCGGTGAGGTCCTGCAGCTCCCGTGCGTGGCCCCCGTGGTGACGTTGGGGGGGTCCTCGTCCTGCAGGAGCCTCACCTGGGGACGCGGGGGGGACAGTGGGATGGCAGCAGGGTGACAGTGGGGCTGGGGCCCCGCTCTGTTCCCCACAGCTGTCGGGTTGGTGCTGGGGGGCTCATCCTCGCAGCCCCCCAGGATCTCGGGGGGATGTTGGGGAGCTCCAGGGATGCGGCAGGGGCAGCCGGGGAGGGCTCAGCACCTGCAGGCTGTGCTGGGGGGGCCTTTCCGCAGCCACAGCTGCATTTCCAGGAGCTGTCCCCAAATCCCAGGCCCCGCAGTGCCTGGGGGCGATGCTCGGTCCTGGTGCTTTGTCCCCGGGGGTTGCAGGGAAGCAGAAGATGAGCGCGGGGGGGGACAGGGAAGAAGACCTCCAATGAGGCAGAGCCCGCGGGTAGCTGAAAAAAAAATGACATTTCCAAGTCAGCCTCCTGCTTCTGGGGGCTGGCAGCGTGCTGGGGGTGACAGCACACCAGGACCGCGGGGCTGGGGGCTGAACCCGTTCAAAGACCCCGTCCCCGGGGCTGTCCCCGGCGTGACTCAGTTTCCCCCATCCCCTCCCCACCCCTCTCCCCACCCCGGGTGCCGTCTCCCCTCTCCCTCCGTCTCCCTCTCTCCGTGCCTGACTGCAGCAGATGCGCCAGCTCTGCAGGAAGAGGGAATTAAGTTGGGCTGGAGGAATTTTAAAGATTGCTGCAGGCCTGAGGGTCTTAGATACCCCTGTGGAGATGGGCAGTCATGCAGAATTAATCCTATCGGCAGCCTGGCTCGCCTTCAGCCGGTGCAGATCTCCAGGAGAGCGCGAGGGAGCGCGGGGGGCGATGCTGGGGGCAGCTGGGCGAGCACCGGCGCCTCTCGGCGTTGATGGGAAATTAATAATGAAAAATTAAAGCCCCAACTCAGCCTTCCCGCGGCCCGGAGGTGGGACTGGCAGGGGGAGGAGGCGGGTGAATTGTGCAAGGCTTAAGGAAAACCTGTTTGCCGTAGCGAGCGGAGCCCCGGTGGCGCGGGCAAGCAGCAGGGGAGCGCGCCGGGGCCGCATCCTGATCTCGTTGGAGGCTGCTGGGGTGCAGCCGGGGCTCGGCGTGGGGCTGGCGTCGTGGCTGGAGCTCGGTGTCACCCCAAACCCGGCTGTTTGCAACGGGCTCCTGCAGCCACCGGGCTCAGCGTGGGGTTCAGCGCCAGCGCGGGGGGCACGGGGACGCGCTGGATGTCCCCACGTGCTGCGACAGCCACGTGCCGCAGAGCCCAGGGTGGCATCTGCTCACCCCGTGGCTCTGCCAGCCCTGCAGGCACCGGCGTCCCCATTGTCCCTCCCGGTCAGCGGGGACCGCAGTGCCACCAGGCCACCGCGCTCGGTGGCCCCGTGACGCTGGGCAGGGTGGCAGCTGCCTCGGAGCCCTCTGCTCCTGTTTTATAAATAATGCAGCGCCCAGGCGCGCACCGGTGCCGGGTGCTGTCAGCCCATCCGGGTGACACCGTGCCGCCACCCCACCCCGGCAAGCAGGAGGCAAACCTCAATGTCCCTGCGCCCCCTTCTTTGTCCCCCCCAGCCCCAAATACCGGGGACGGGCGGTGGCCGCGGCGGGGGTCCCGCGGCGACCCCACGTGCCGTCCCCGCGCCTCGTGGCAGCGGCGGCGCCGATGGCGGCGCGCAGCTTGCAGGGTTGCCATGGCAATGTGCTGGCGCTAACGAAGCCGAGTAAACATTAACTAACGAGGGAGAGCCCCGCGCGGGTCAGGGCTGGGGGCTGCAGGAGCCGGGGGGGAGCTCGGAGCCGTGGCGGGGGCCTGGTGCAGCGGGAGCATCCCCGGACCCCTCGCCGGGCTGCGCCCCCCGGTGCACCGAGCCCTGCTGGGGGCTGGAGGGGGAAATGTCCCCAGGGCTGGGACACCGGGGGCCCTGTCCCCTTCTGGGGCCACCCTCCGTGGGAAAGGGACAGCCCCGAGGACGCTGGCGTGCCGTGCAGGGGCCGAGCATCGCCGTGGGTGCCGGTGGGATGCAGCGCGCCGGCCATCGGCGCCCTCGTTGTGCTCGCAGCCCTCTCGCAGCACCCATGGGTGCAGGGCAGGGAGCCTGGGGCGTCTCTCAGCCGCTGCCACCGCCTGCAGTTGTCACCGTGACTCAAGTCCCCGTGTCCCTCCCTGCTGTCCTGCCCTGGGGACCCTACACCGGGGTCAGGGTGGGGGTCAGCCCCCACGGCAGGGCCCCGCGGTGCCGAAGGTCCCCTCTGCAGCTGGGGGCGCGGTGCTGGCAGCTCATTAGAGGGAGGTGCAGGTGCCCCGGGTACCTTCCTCCTCCCAGACGGCTCCTAATGAACGGCCGCTAACGAGCGCCTGCTCGGGTAGAGGCTGATTGGCGAGCAGGCACCGGGGGAGCCACGCACAGGAGCTTTTTTGGGGGGACTGCAAGGGGCCCAACGCCTACCCTGGTGAGCCTTCCCTCTGCGCTGCGCACGCGGCCGCTGCGCCATGCACGAGGGCCCCGTGTCCCTGCCCCGTGCCACCCTCCCACCCAGGGACGGGGCTGTCACCGTCCCCCCAGGCGTGGCAGCGCCGCTCCGTGCCCGCTGGGCGGGTGGGTGCTGGGGCCGGATGGGAGCACAGGGACATGGCTTGGGGAGGGGGCTCGTGTCGCCCCCCCCAGCCCCATTTTTAGTCCTATCATCTGAAGCCACCCCCCCCTTCATGGGCCTGTCTGCCTGGGGAGGGGGTCGAAGGCCCACGACTCCCATTCTAACGCCCCCACCCCAAAACCACCCCGCGGGCGCCGGTGTTGGAGCAGCGATGGGGGCAGGTCTGTGGGTACTGCAGAAAGGGCGGGCGGGCGGGCGGGGGGGGGGGGGGGGCTGCATGGCTGGTGGGGGGGGGCCTTTAGGCTGTAAACGAGCATCTCGTCCCCCTCCTTCCCCCCCCACCGGACTAATCTCCTGCCAAACCTGCTCTTCCTGCAGCGCCCTTCCCTGGGGCCGCAGGGCGCCCACCCCCTGCCCCAGCTGCTATTTTGGGGGCGGCGAGGGGGGGGCTCAGCCCTTGCCTTGTGGGGCCAGGAGAGGCCGGGTCCGTCCCCCCCCCCCCCCCCCCCCCCCCCGGCCAAAGGGAGCCCTAATCCTGCGTGTCACGGTGCCCGGCTCCGCGGTGGCTAATTGCAGCGTCCCCAGCTGAGGATTAGGGTTTAAAGCGGGGAAGGAGCAGCGGGAGCAGATGAGCTCCCGAGCAACAAAGCTCCCGTTTTCCTGCAAGCCACTTTTATTAGGGGGGTAATTAAAAGCTGACGGGAGGCGAAAATTACAGGGAGGGTCGAGCCGAGGGAAGGGGCCACCCAAATCCCCCCAGCTTGAGCCCTGGGGGGCTGCCTCGTCGCAGGGCGTGCGGGATCCCGAGGTGATCCCGTGGCCACCAGCGGGGACAATCCCGGTGCCCGGCGCTGCCCCGAGGGCCAGGATGGGGCCTGGGCGCCCTGCCCCGCTCCCCCCGCAGCGTTCCTCCCCGCCTCGCCGCGCTGGCAGGGCAGGAGGCAGCGAGGTGCTGGGCTGGTGGAGGAAACCCAAAAGGCGGCCCCTATGAAAGGGGCTTTGTGTGCCCGGGAAGGAGCAACCCTCCTCCTCCTCCTCCTCCTCCTCCCCACGTTGCAGGAGCGCGGGTGAACCTTGGGCGCTGCGTAATCGGGGCTCGGTGCTGCCGGTCGGGGCGCTGAGCTGGGCACCCACGGCGTCCCTCTGGTCCGAGGGGACTTTGAAGGTGGTGCAGGCACCGGTGTGGCCGGGGCGAGAGCCGCCCCTGTGCCCGTGCTGCCTGCTGCTGCCATGGTGCGTGGCAGGACACCCCCAGGAGCAGGGGGCACCGTGGGTGCTGGGGGAAACTGAGGCACGGAGCAGCGTGGCAGCCGGGCTGTCCTGCAGCCTCCTGGCCCGCTCGGCGTCCCCGAAGGGCTTTTTTTTTTTCCCAGTGCTTACAACCAGGGGAAATGTGCTGGGTGACCCAGTCCCCGGGGTCACGCTGGTCCCCGTGGGACCGTGCTGGGCCATCGTGGCCCAGGTGGCGCAGGACAGCACGTCCCTGCAGCCCCCCCGGGGCCGGCTGCTCTGCCGATACCGCAGGTGAGTGGAGGCAGAGGGACGTTGTCCCCTGTCCTCTTCCTGCCACCAGCATCGCCCTCGCCCTGGCACCACCGCCTGCCTCAGTTTCCCTTCCCACTCACTCACACGCCGGCTCCAGCCCAGAGGGACCCCGGATCGCCCGGAGGGACCCCGGATCACCCCGGGGGGTTTGACCCACACTGGCCAGCCTGGCTGCCCCTGTGGATGTGGCCGAGGTTCCCAGGGAAGGGGGCACGGCACAGCAGCGGGTGTTTCACAGTGCCCCGTGCACGTCCCAGGCAGAAGCTCCCGGCACCGGGGTCCCGGCAGGGTCCCCCCGGTGGGTGCCTGGCCCCGGCTCCCGCGCCCTGGCTCCGTCGGGTGGCGGGGTGCTTGTTCTCCGCCTGGACAGGAAGACGAATGAATTCCATTACGGGATCGCGATTTTATTCCACGTGTCAGGGAGCCTGAGATTAACTTGCTCACCAGGCTGTGACAAACCCAGACACCCGCGTGCACGGGCTCGGGCGCTGGGGCTTCGCACGCTCGCCGGGCACGGAGCCGCCTGAGACCCTGCTGTGCCCCCGCCGGCCCCCCAAGGGCGAGCAGGGCCGTCCTCATCCTCCCTCCTGCTGGCTGGAAGCCCCCCTGGCACCTGGGAGGGTGCCCGGCGCTGCCACCATGCTGTCCCCTGTCCTAGAGGTCCTTCAGGCCCCCGAGGACGCAGGTGGGTGGGGACCCCCGCAGCCTCCCCGCACGGCTCCCTTGCGCACGTCACCATGCCAGGACGCCCGCATGCCTCCCAAAAACCAGGCTGGGAACGAGGCAGGAGGGGGGAGATGGGGGCTCGGGCGCTTTGTGGGGCGGAGCGAGGCCTCTCACAAGAGCTGGCGGAGCTGGGGACGTGCCAGCCCCGTTTCACTCCAGTCAAGCAGCTGCCCACCCCGGGAGAGCGAGCTGGGGCCATGCATCCGCGTGCGTGGGGCCGTGCCGTGCTGTGCCGTGCTGTGCCGTGCCATGTTGTGCTGTGCCGTGCCACGTTGTGCTGTGCTGTGCCATGCTGTGCCACGTCGTGCCTGGTGTTGCTGTGCCGTGCCACGCTGTGCTCTGCCATGCCGCGCCGTGCTGCACCGTGCCATTCCGTGCCGTGCTGCACTTTGCCACGCCGTGCCGTGCCGTGCCGCGCCGTGCTTTACTACACCATGCCGTGCTGTGCCGTGCTGTGCCATGCAGCGCCGTGCCGTGCCGCGGGGCTGGCTGCTCTCCCCTTGCCGCCCCCCCCCTGCGCGGGCGCAGGCAGCTGGCTCTGTTTGCTGGAGGCTTTGCGCATTCCAGTTCTTGGGTCACTCGCCTTCAAAACCTCTCCGGGGACGGAGGCAGTTGGGAGCTGTAACAAACAACCGAAGGGCTCCGATGACGCCCGCGCCTGGCGCTGAGTGCCAGCACCAGGGGGGGTCCGGGGAGGGGGTGGCGCAGCCCCCCTTTTTCCCTCGCACAGCACCAGGCGGGAGGGCAGCCTGGGGGGGTCCTGCTGCAAACACACACGGGACTGGGGCTCGTGGTTGGGGAAGGGGGGAGGCACCTCTGAGTGGTCTCCTTGCGGGACGTGGTCACGTCCCGGGGAGTGGCGGGGTGTGCAGGAGGGATGCCACCGTCCCCAACACCCGGGGCACCAGCACCTGGCCAGGATTGGTGCGTGGAAGGGTGATGGAGCCCGGCGGGCGGCCACCTTGCTGCAAGAGCAGCGTGCCTGGGGCCGCTGGGGCTCCAGGCTGGTTAATGTGTCCTGGAATGTGTGCCAGAGCCGTCCCGGGGAGATCAAGGGTCCGCGCGGAGCCGCGGGAGCGCGGTGGCACTCGGGGGCTGCCGGGGCCGCGCGTCGGGGAGGCTGGGCGGCGCGGGAAGGTCAGGCTTGGCCAGATGCAGCCACTCCACCCTCCTCCAGTGCTTTGCACATTAATGCAAATGCACTGGCCTGAGTGGTTCATTAGCAGCATGTGGAATGGAATAATGCATCCGCATCCCATTAGCCTAATGAAAAAAAGGGAGCCGGCACCTGGAACAAAGCTGCCGACTCTTGGCGAGTGCTCTGGCTCGGCCATGCTGGGCCATGGGGCCCCCCCTTTCCTTCCCTTCCCTCCCCTTCCCTTCCCTTCCTCTCCCTTCCTTTCCTTTCCCTTCCCTCTGCCGCCCCGCTCGCCCCGGCCGCCTCCTGCACCCGCCTCCGAGCATCCTCGCGTCCAGCACGGCCGAAGGGGGCCGCGGGTGCCCCCACCTTGGGGTGCTCCCCGCTCTCCAGCCGGCACGGGGGGACCGGGGAGACCCCAGGCCGGGCGGTGCCGGTCCCGGGGGGGTGGCAGCGTTGGGCCCGAGTGGCGCAGAGGCGCTGGCCGGGTGTCGGTGCCGGGCGGAGAGATGTCCCCGAGTGTCTCTGGGGCTGGGAGCGCAGAGCCTGAAGGATTAGAGGAAACATTGCCAAACAAACCAGGCTGTGCCGGAACCAATTAGCCTCCAGCAGGCAGAGTTTCAGATGCTGTTATTTCTGCCTCTTCTCTTTCTCTGCCTCCTTCTGTCTCCCTCTCTCTTCCCCCTTTTCCCCCCTCCCCGGCCCTCCCCAGCCCCTCCTGCCCGCCCCCAGCATCTCTGCCGTCTCCATTCCTCTCCGTGTCGGAGCTTGTTTTGGGCACTGGCTTTGGAGTGAGTCATGCCGCGCGTAGGGGATTTTAAAAGCTTTCTGCTGTCGCTGGGAGCCGGTTTGGGCTGCTCTGACACTGGGGGTGGAGCGCGGCGCGCTGCAGACAGCCCTCGTCTGGGGAACCCAAAAATCCCCCGCCCACCCCGCTCCAAACCCCCCGGTCCCCCCAAAACCGCCGGGGTCCCGTGGCCCCATGAGCTTGGGGCCGGGCCCCGGCCACCCCAGCCAGCCGCTGAGTCACAGCCGAAACTTTCGAGCCGTTGGAGCTTCCTCCGTGAGGCCCCTCGCCGAGGAAGTGGGCTGCCGGGGCGTCGAGGCTGCCGGGGCGGTTACCCCGGCCCCGGCCTGGGCCGGGCGCGCAGGCGCACGGGGAGAGGGCGCTGGGGCTCGAAGCGTGGGAGATTTCCACCCCCCCCGGCCACCTCCGCCAAGCCCCGGGGTGGGGGCCCCCGCGGCGTGACCCTGCCGCTGGTCCGCAGCTGGCCCCGGCTTCCCTTCCTCCTCCTCCTCCTCCTCCTCTTCTTTCTCCTCCTCTTCCTCGCCTTGAGCTGTGCTGCCGAGGGACTGCAGCTCCCGTGGATCAGGAGGAGATTTAGGTCAAGCGCTCGACTGAGTCGAAACAGCCATCTGTGTGCGGAGGAAAGCGGCCACCCAGCGCCCCCGGAGCGCCCGGCACCGCCGCCCTGCCCGCCGCCCGGCACCGCCGCAGCGCCCGCGGCGAAAACCCCGATGGGGGCAGAACAAAAACCCCCAAAACTAAACCGCCCCCCCCCCCAAAAAAAAAAATCCATCGCCCTCCACCTCTGCCTGTTGGCATCGCTGGCAAACGAAGGGGAAACCGGGCAGGGCGCCGGGCCAAGGTCGCCCTGACACGCCGCGGGCGCTGCACAGGCTGGGTGCGGGCGCGAGGCTGGGGCCGGCCCCGGGCGCCCGGGTGCAGGCAGGGAGGGAGGCGCGGGCGGGAGCAGCGGCGCTGGCCACGGGCCCGGCACCGGGGCTCCTGGGTTCCTGCAGGAACAGGGTGGAGCGGGAGGAGGCCGGGGAGCTGGTGTCATCCCGGCCGCGGCGGGGGGTGCGCTTCCCTCGCGGGGCGGCGGAGAGGGAAGGGGGCTCGGCGCCGGCTGCGGGGCGCGAGGGGTGCGCCCGCTCCGTGCCTCGGTTTCCCCGAGTGGCACTCGGGGTGCGGGCCGCACGGCGGGGTTCGGAGGCGGGTGTGGAGGCGGCCCCGGCCCCTCCTGCTCCCCACCTGCCGGCTTCTTCTCGCTTTCTCTGTTTCCTTCCGGAGCTTTTTCGCTCGCCGGCGTTTCCCTGCCGCTGCTCCTCTGCACACGCCCGGCTGCGGGGAGAGGAAACGGGGCCGGGGAGGCCGAGGGGGGCTCCCAGCTCCATGCACCCCGCCGGCACCGCAGCCGGCAGGGCTGGGGGTGCTCCCCGGCACCTCGCCCCCTGTGCTCCCCACCCGCACCCCGCCGAGCCCCTCGGGAGCCCCTTGGCCGATGGGTGCCGCCTGGTAAGGAGCTTTGCCCAGCCCCGCCGCCTGTTTGCCATTAATCCGGCCTCAGCTATGGGATTAAGCGTGGGGAGAGCTTTGGGGAGCCCGGTTTTTGGAGGTTTTGGCCGGGAGGGGATGTCCCCATGTGGGTGCCGTGCCACGCCGGAGCGGGTCCTGCCACCCAGCCCGGCTCGCTCCCTGCTCACGTGGCCGGGGAGCGGAGCAGGCAGGAGCATCCGTGCGCTGCGCCGTGCCGGGAGTGGGGCTGGCGTGTCCCCAGCCTTCATCCGCATCCCTCCTCTCCCTCCCTGCCTCGCACTTGCACAGCAGCATCCAGGCACGTGCAGGCGCGCGGCGAGGCGGCTCCGAGCGGGGCCCAGAGGAGGTGTCTGGCGTGGGGACGAGGGATATGGGCTCAGGGTGGGCTCCGATCAGGGGTGCCGTCCTGATTTCCCCCTGGCCCCGGGTCCCCGGGGAGGCCGGGGTTGTTCGGAGGGGGCTGGTGGATGCCGGGAGCTCAGCGGTTCTTTATGGTCTCAGAGGGCTCCATTAATTCTTTAAATATCCAGCCTTTCCAGGTGGGTTTTGTTGAAAATTAATTTCCGGAGCTATTTTAATTTTGCTGTATTTAATTTGCTGTTTATTTTAATTAATTAACGTCGGGAAAATCTCTTCTCCCTAGCATCCTGCAGCCGTCTGGGGTGGCTGCACCCGGGAGGTGAGAGCAGGGGGTGTTGGGGGCGCGAGGGCGAGGGGCTCCGGGAGAGGGGGGAGCACCCATCCCCGCCGTGCCCACCCATCCCTGCAGCACCCTGCCCGGGGAAAAGGGGTTCTAGCACCCACCTGCCCGCCGGGATGGCAGTGCAAGGACGGGCAGCGTGGCCGAGTGCATCGGGAACGGGTGCAGGGAGGCGGCGAGCTGGGTCCCTGCCCAGCTCCGTCCTCGGCTCCGCCGCTCGCCTGGCACCGGGGGGGTTGTTGCCGGCTCCCCCGGGATGGTTGGGATGGTTGGGATGGTTGTTGCGTCTCCCGGCGGGGAGATGGGCTGGGTGCAGCTTGCAGCCACCTTCCTCCTCCTCCTCCTGACAGCTCCGGGGACCCAGAGCCCGTGCAGGGGGTCCGGCACCACGGGGACCCAGCGGCGGGGCCGTGCCAAGGGGCAGGGCGATGCTTTCAAAGCCAGCACCGGGCTGTTTGCTGCCAGCCGTGCCCATGCCGAGGGATGCGGGGCTGGGCTCAGCCTCACCCCACACCTCCCCGCGCCCGGCGCTCGGTGGTCCCAGCTGGGAAAAGCAGCCCCGGGGCTGGCCGGGGCCGGCTCAACCCCGTGCCAAGGCCGGGAGGGGGGCCAGGGGGGGTCTGGCTTGGGGGTTGGCGAGGGGGGGGAAGGGACTGAGCCGCCTTCCTACAGATCAAGGCCTCTGGTCTCTTGCATGTCTAGACACTGCCACACACACCTAATGTGGTTCTTGGCAGGAGCCGCGGCTGCTCTCCCGAGGTTAATTGCCGCGCGCGGAGCGCTGCAGACAGATAGCCGGGCTCCGCTCTGCCCCCGAGGACGCCCGACGGACTGCGGGGCGAGGGGCCCCGTGCCCACCCCGAGCCCCACACCAGCTCCCGGGGATGCTCGGTGTCCCCGGGGGACCAGGAGGGGTGTGCACGGCCAGGCGGCTGGGCGCAGAGCTGGGGGGGAGCACGTTTGGAGAGGGGCGAGCTGCGCTCGGCGAGGGGCTGGTGGTCCCCCGGGGGGCTTCGTGCACGGGGGCCGGGTGAGCGCGCACGGGGCAGGAGAAGAGTTAACGGCCCCGGGAGGCGCCGGCACAGCCTCTCCCTGCTCGCCGCGTCCTCCCCGCTGCCTCGTGGTCTTGGCAAGGCGGCTGGGCTAGATAAGGGGAAGCACGGCGGGGGGAGCCGGACAAAGGCAGAGCCTTATTCAGCCTGCGTGGCCGGATCCAGCCTCCGGAACGGGAGCCGGAGAGAGCCACGGCAGGGGCTGGGGCGGGAAGAGCTGTTTCATCCTGCGGCCGAACATCTGGCTGAAAGCAGAGCTGGGCGCGGGCAGGGAAAGGGACGGCGCCGGGGTGCGGTGGTGGGGTGCAGCTGCAGGGGCGATGCCTGGGGCTCTGCCGGCCCCAAGCACCCGGGGACGTGATGGATGAGCCCGTTCCCAGCGGCTGCTTTTGCAGAGGAGCCGAGCACAGCCAGAAACCCGCACCCACTGAGCTGGGCACCCAGGGGGGCTGCGCTGCACCAGGGTCAGGCAGGACCCACCTCCCTCTGGCTTTCCCATGTGCAGAGCAGCCCTTGGTCGGGGCCGGCCCCAGCTCCCTCGTGCAATTTTCGAGGTGCAGCAGCGCAGAGCGGGGATGGGAAGTGGTGGCCTCACCCCAAAGGCGCGCGGAGGGGGAAGCACATCGGCCGCTGGAGAGATCCCCCAGCACGACTTCCCCTGCCACGCGCGGGGCCGGCGCTGGCGCCGACATCCGGACTCGGTCCCCCCGCGCACCGAGCCCCAGCCCCGGGACCTGCCCCGCACGGCATCCCCAGGGACCCGGGCGAAGGTTTCGTTCCAAGCTGTGTTTTGGTTTGGGGTTTCGTCATGTTTTCATGGCAGGGAATTTCCGTTCCTAACCAAAGACAAGGGAAAGAAAAAAAAAAAAAGAAAAAAAAACACACAAAAAAACCTGCGTTGAATTTTGGCCAGTGAAATGGGATGTTTCCATTCTTGTTTTGGCTTTTGGCAGCCCCAAACTGCAGCCAGTGGAAGAAACTGTCTTTGTGGAAATGCTGCTGGCCTGCTTCGTGCCGCGCTATGGCTGCGGCGCGGCCCCTTCCCGTCGGGCTCTCCGAGCTCCTGCCCTCGTGGCCGAGCGGCTCGGGGGGCATCTGGGGGGCTTCGGGTGCGGCGCAGGGGGGGTTGCACAGGCAGAAACTTGCAGAGAGCGTGAGAAGGAGCTCGAACCCTCCCGAGCGGCGCAGGCAACCGTTCCTCCGGCCCCTTTTGAACTCGGCTCTCTCCTCCCCGCGGCTGCGCTGGCTGCGCCGCGCGTTGCTCTTTGCCTGTTCCGCAGAGGACATTGCCATGAGAACGGGATCTTTGTTTCGCGGGGAGCGTCGACACGAAGCAGGCGAGCGGCTGCAAGGACACCGGTGGCACGGAGCTGGCGGCTCCCACTTGTCCTTGCAGCGGGTCGCTCTCTCCTCCCCAGCTGGCGGCAGAGCCGCGTTTTGCTCCAGCGCGCGCCGCGCGTCGCCGTCCTCCCGCCGTGCGCCGCCTCCCCTCCCTCCCCTCCCGGCCCTTCCAGCGTCACCCAGCGTCCCCGAGGAGCCCCTCGGGCCACCCTGCCATGCTCCCGAGCCTTTTGGGGTGTGTCCCCCCCCCCCAAATTGGGGAAGCGGCGCTGCGGCGGGTGGGCTTTGGAGGAGCAGCCTCTGCAGTGCTTAAATGAGGTTGCTCCCCCCCCCTCCTCCCCGGCCACGCTAGGAAGAATTACAGTAGGCCAGGCATCTGTTCTGGCAGAGCCGAGCTAAAGAGCTTGTCCTGGGCTTGGCAGCCCAGCCGGCGCAGCCGACAGCTTTTCCAAGGGCAGCCTTGGCGGGTGCAGAGCAGCAGGTTGACATTGCAGGAGGAAGAGGAGCCCTGCAGTGCCGGCACCGGCCCCGCGCCCCTCTCCTCGTGCCGGGCGGTGGGGTGGTGGGGGCATGGGGGGGGGACGCCGGTGGGTCTGCGGGAGGGTGGCGGGCTGGGGGATGCTGGCAGCAAACACCCCGTCCTGCGGCAGGTCTTTGTTAGGGCTGTGTGGTGCTGGGTGCGACCACCCGCACCCCTGGGCTGATGGTAACGAGGGGCGCAGCGGGCGCGCTGGCACCGGGGCGGTGAGCTGACCCCGCGTGGGATCGGGGTGGGCATGGGAGGCGGGCTTGGAGGAGCCCCCCCCCGTTCAGAGATCTCCTTGGTGGTGCCCCCCCCGGCTCGGAGGGTCAGGCTCAGCCTGATTTGTGCGTGCTGATGGCAGGAGGACGGCTGGGGCCGCGCTCGCTGCGTGCCTGCAGGCAGAGGGAGAGCCAGAAGCCACAGGGCTGGCTGAGGGAGGGGGGAAGGATTGGTCCCCACGAGGTGCTGAGCAGCCCCTTGCTTCCCGTGGGACGCAGTTAGCAGGGAACCGATCCCCAGAACCCCACCAGCAGCTTCTCAGCTGTGTGACTCGGGGTCCCTCCACATCCCCACCCGGCCGATGGGCGATGGACGCCTGGCAGCCCCCCGCGGTCCCACCGCCTCCCGCTGTCCCCATCAGCGCCGTGGGACCCATGGGGCTCCCCAGCCAGGGGGGGCAGGTGCGTGGTGCTATCCGAAATGGCATCCCCTCCACCTTCTGGTGCTTTTCTCCACCCCACCACAAAATTATCTCAAGCTGTGGCCGTCCTGGTGGCACAGCGCAGCGTGGGGCTGAGCCCCCAGCGCCGCCGCACGCCTGGCCGGGGGCTCAGCCTCCCCTTTCACCCCCCGAGCCCCTCCGTGTCCCTAATCGTGCCCAGGCCTGCGAGCACAACTGCGGCACGGGTAATTAGCAGTAAATCTCCGCGTGCAGCTCTTCTAATCAGCCGGCAGGAGCTGGGCTCGGTGGTGGCAGTCCTGCAGCACGGCCGCCTGCCGCGCGGCCGCCGGGGAGGCTCGGGCTCGAAGGCACCTTTGCAAAACCCCGGTGCAGCCCCTGCAAACGCCGAGCCCGGGACTCTGCAGCCACCACGCTCCTCCTGCCCCGGTGCCCAGCACGGCGCCGTGTCGGCCGTCGGTGCTGCGGCAGCCGTGCCTCGAACCAGCACCGCTCGAGCCGAGCCTGGCGCAGAGCGCGGGACGCCGGGCACGGAGCTGGAGTGTGGCGGTCACGGACGGGATCGTTGGCGGTGGTAAAAGTGACCCGGCCCCTCTTAAAAACCCCGGTGCAGCAACCCGAGCTGGCGTCTCCCATGGCAGCAATTCCCACCGGGGCGGCAGTGGTGGCGATCGCTTTCCCGGCCGTTAACTCCCAGCCAGGCCGTGCCCGGGTGGGGAAACAGCGCCTGGGTGCCCGGCACGGCCCCGCCACCTTTCCCGGCCCTATGTGAAGCTCTTCGTCCTCCCCAGGGCGTGGGCTCGCCCCGTGCCCTGTCCCCCAGCCCCGTCCCCACCCGTGCCCCGTCCCCAGCTCCCGACCGCGGCGCAGCCGGCACAGGGCGCACCCCAGCCCCGGCCCCCGCGCTCCAATCCGCGCGATTTCCTATTTCTTTCTTAATGCGCCCGAGCCTCCTGTTTGCTTTTTTAACTGCAGTAACCACAAGAGGGAAGTTTCAGAGCGGCGCGAGCCCGGCTCCGCCGGGAAAGGGAGAGCGGCGGAGGAGCAGCCGCGTGCCACCACCGCACCGCAACCGGGGGCTTCGGCGGCACGGCCCGGCCCCGTGCCCCCGTTCCCACGCCCGGGCCGTGCCTTCCTCCAGCCCCTTCCCCACGCCCCTGGCCCCCAGCCCCTTTTCTCTTCGGGGAGATGAGTTTGGGGCACGCAGCATTGCAGGGCTGGTTCAGAGCCACCGAAGGGGCTTGGGCCCCCCAGCGCCGATCGATCGCTTTTCTCTCTCCCTCTTCTTTTTCTTTTTTTTTTTCCTTTTTTTTTTTTTTTTTTTTTTTCTGTTTGTTTGCAGCCGCTTGAGGGCTCTTGTGATGAATCCAGCCTGGACAGATTTCAAGAGCAGCTGAAACACAGCCCGTTGTGGGGGTGGGAGTGGGAGGTTAGCAGGGCCCGGTCAGCACCAGAATGCAAAATGGTGCAGCGCTCAGCGCCGCGCCGGCCTCGGGGACCGCAGGGGGACGGCACCCGTGGCCCCGGTGCCCCAAAGCTGGCGGCAGCGCCGGGCACGTCCGGATGCAGCGGGGCTGGGGAGGCAGCAGGGGCGCGCGGGGGCACCGGCGGCTGCGTGCTCCGGCGGGGCTGGGCTCTGCTCCAAGCCAGCCCAGAATTGCGCCCGCGGAGGGGCCGGTGCCGCTGGCCTCGCGCGGGGTCGCACCTGCGCGGGGCGGCGAGGAGCCGGGCGCCAGGTGCCGTCCATCCCCGGGGAGCGGCCGGCCTTCGAGCGCCGTAAAATGGCGGCTTTTTAATAAAACGGCGAGGGGGGCGGAGGAAATCCTTCCAAAAACCAGCAGGCGCTGCGAAAAGAAGGAGGAGAGGAGGGCGAGCGACGCCCCGTGCCGCCGGCTCGCGGCCGAGCGCTGCGCCAGGGCCGGGCAGGGGGCGGCAGCAAAATGAGGGGGGGTGGGGGGCACGTGGCTGCGCCGGGGGGCACGGGAGAGCAGGGGCAGGAGGCAAAGCAGAGCCTCGGAGGGGATGTGCTGGCTGAGGCGGCGCTGATTGGCGAGGATGCTGCTGCCATGGTGCTGGGCGCTGGGGTTTGCTGCAATTTTGCAGCTGCGACTCCGGGAGACAGCAGGACGCCTGCGCGCGCGTGCACGCGCCCGCGTGTGCGTACAAGTGTGTGCGCACGCAAGAGGAATAATTAGTTCCTACTCCAGCACTTCTCACTCAAAGTGCTTTTTAAAAGCCTCCATTCATTAGTCTTCACGGCTCCCCCGAGGTGCCGTGTCCTCATTCTCTCCCCGCGCCGACTCCCCACCTTCCCAAGAGCAAAAGTGGGGATCCTGAACCGGGGAAGGGGAGGGCCTGGCTCCCGGAGGGCGCCGGGTACTTGGAAAACCCATGGATGCAGCCCCGGTGGCGTCACAACGGGGCCACCAGCAGTGTGCCAGGGACAGCGGGTGCTTTTGGGGACCGTCCTGGTGGTTCCTGTCCCGGTGGGGCTGGCTGGGGCATCACAAGCAGCTGGGCATCGTTGCGAAGTTCTCGTTGGGGTTGAGCCGAGACGGGTTTGGAGCGATGGGATGAGAGCAGGGTCCCGCAGGGATGGCTGGGGCAGGGACACGGGTTGGCTGCATCCCTCCCGGTCAGCCTTGGTCACTGCCACCTCCCTGCGCTGGGACGAACCGAGGCCACCAGGGATGGCACTGTGGGTCCCCAGATTACCCGGCGTAATCCTGGCACCCCAGGAGGAAGGACGCCGGAGCGCACCGGTGCTACTCAGCCCCCGGACCCGAGCACCGTGGCTCGGTGCAGGAGCGGGCGCGCACCCGGGCGTGCACCCCTCCGGCGGGCGGGTGCTGGCAGAGGGCCTCCTCTGCAAACCCTAACCTTATTTTCCCAGGTCCGACGCCAGTTTCCATGGAAACAGCCGGGAGCAGAAACGGGAACCAGAATCCAGAAACGCGAAGCCTCGAGCTCCCCGTTCGCTTTGCTGGATTCCTGCTCCCGTCGGCCCCGGGACACCCTGGGGGTTGGGGTGCTGCCGCGCTGTGGGGAGCGAGGGGCTCCCCAAGTGTGCTGCAGCACCCGTGGGTGGTGCAGGGCGCCTGGGGACGTGCCTGGTGCCCGGGCAGCCATGTGGAGGCTGGGCCAAGGTCTGCGTGTCGAGGTGGTGCCGCGAGCGTGCGTGTGGCGCGCGTGTGGGCACGCTCGTGCACCCACCTGCGCACTGTGCGGGTGCAGGGGGGCTGTGGGGGCTCCGTATTTATCGATAATGCGTGCGGGTGGCAGCGTTACTGGTGCGTGGGGAGGCGCCCAGCCCTGTCCCTGCCCTAACGTCCTCAGGACGTGATGGGAACAGGGGACCAAAGCCACCTGGGGAAGGGCAGCACGAGCCAGCCGCCACGCGGGGACTTGGCTGCTGGGTGCTGCAAGCGTCTGGTGGGGGGGGGAGGCTCTGCTCAGCCCCCCGGTGCTCTGAGCCCCCAAAATGCCCCCGGGCCTTTCTGAGAGACCACATCTGCCTGCTCCCAGCCTCGTCTTTGCCAGCTGTGATGCGTTTTCAGGGAGCCTCGAAGCCCCCAGCACCCACGGGTGGTGGCACCGCGAGCGGCTCGCTGCGTCCCCGCGACGTCCCCAGCCTGGCCGAACGGTGACCGCCGGGCCGGCCCCGGCGGGGGACCCCGTGGGACGGGTTTGCGTCCCTGCGCCGGTTCCCAGCACCCGGCGTCGGTGTCCGTGGGGGCAGGATCGTACCCGTGCCTCACCCCGGGGCGCTGCCGGCACCGGCACGGCGCCTTCCCCCCCCCCCCTCCCCCCGAGTGGCACCGCCGCCATTGTGCGTGCGCACCGTAATACATCATTTAGAGACGGACAGGTATTAAGATACATTATGGATAACTCACGGAGAGAGACGCTATTAATAATACAGACACATACAGAGGGAAGAAAGTGCACACTTGATTTCCATGTTGCTACCAGGAGTTGTGAGGCTGGCTCTGGCTGCCTCTTCCCACACGTGACTGCAACACAGTGGGTAGCTGACAGCCCAGAGAGCCTGGCTTGGGGCCAGGAAAAAGCAGAAAACACAATGTCTGTGCATATCCTCTCTCTTAAAATAACACTCCAACACCGTCTGAGACGAATTAAAATAAGATCAGGAGCGGTCTCGCGGAGAGAGAGAGAGAGACGGAGGGAAAAAGGCAGGCAGGGGAACGGCCAGGGCTGGGTTGCTTCAGACACTGCCACCCGCCCGCAGCCTCCCGCCAGCTCTCGCGGGGAAGGAGGGGGCTCGCTTGCAGGGCTGGAGTTTAAAATAAAAAGGCGAGAGAGAGAAAGAGAGAGAGAGGAGAGAGAGAGGAGAAAAGGCGCAGGCGAGCGGGAGAGCAAATCCCCGGCCGCGGCGGGGAGGGGAGAGATTCCTGCCGTCGTGTGCGCTGGATGTCCAGCACATGTCTGTCCTTTGGAGGGGAGCCTTGGCAGGGCGGGGGATGCGAGCGCAGCCTGCATGATGGAGAGCATCAGGAATTTCCTGCAGCTGAGGAACACACCAAATACCAGAGTGCAAGGGAGAGCGGAGGGGAGCAGGGTGCCGGGGGGAGCGGAGGGCTTGGAACAAGCCGCGGGCAGGGGGCAGAGGGGTTGGGGGCTTGGGGCGGCGGGGAGGCGGGGGGGGGGGGGGGCGGGGGGGACCTGGCGCTTCGGTGCTTTTTCCATCTGTTTGCCTGTCGGTGGGTTTTTTTCCGCTCGCTTTTTGAAGGCAGGGCTCGGCCGGAGGCTGGCGGTGCCCTGCGGTGCTGCCTCGCCGCCGCGGGCCCCTCGCCGCCCTGCCCTCCTCCCCCTCCCCAGCACGGGTTTGGGATATTTTGGGGCTTTTGTGTCTTTTCCTCCCTTCTTTCTCCCCCCTTCCCCTGCTTTCCCCCTGTTATCTGGCATGGCGCTGGGGAACGTGGGGTCGGTGACACTGGGGGACGTGGGGTTGTTGACTTTGGGGGACATGGGGTTGGTGGCGCTGGGGGGGCCATGGGGAGCCGGGGCCACATCCCCGCACCCCACACCTCTCCCAGGGGGCCGAATCCTGCTTCAGGGATCAGCCTGGAAGGACGGGCACATCCCCGCAGGCACCACCTTCGGGGTGCCCAAGCAGCGCCTCGCACACGTGCGAGCGGCTCGCGAGGCGCCCTTCGTCGCTCTCCCTCCTCTTCCTCGCCCACCTGGGCCCGGATGGGTTAAACAAACCCCCAAAAAAGCCACCGGGGGCGGGTGGCAGAGCCCCCGCGGCGCGGCGAGGCTGCGTCCAGGTGCAGGCTGACCTCTCCTCTCGCAGCTCCCCCTGCATCCCGCTCCGCGCCGGCGGCTCCCTCGGGGATGCTGGGGGTGGGGGGCGCGGAGGGGAGGAGAGATCAGAGGGGGCATCGAGCAGCGCCGGATCCAGGTAGCCGGGAGGTCGCTCTGAAAATCTGGAAGTGGAGTTCGGTGGCGCTCAGCAGAGCGGCGAGAGCCGTCTCCTGCTTCAGGGCGGAGGAGGAGGAGGAGGAGGAAGGAGAAGGATGCAGCGGAGGGAGCTGGGGGCAGAGAGGCCGTGTGTCTGTGTGTGTTTTTGTGTGCCCCCCCCCCCCCCGTTGTGACCCCGCCGGGTGTCCCCGTGCTCCAGGGGGACGCCGTGCCCACGCAGAGCATCCCTAACAAAGCATCTGGGGGGCTCCTGGGGGGCCGAGGGGGTGCGGAGGCGGCTCAGGACCGTGAGCGGTGGCCGAAGCCTGACCACGCGGCCCCCCTTTTGCATCCACTCCAGGCCCTGCGCCCCCACCCCCACCCCCCCTCCCCATTCCGGGGTGAGCCGTGCCCCACACCTGCCGGGGGCTGCGGGGGCCCGGGGATGCTGAGCAGGCGCTGAGCTCATTAGCAGGCTCCAGCCTCCCCTGCACGGGGGTCAGAGAGCAGCAGCCGGGGGCAGGGGGCGTGGGGAGCGCGGCCGGAGGCGCTTTGTGTGGGCTGGAGGCGCCCCCACCCCCCCGGCCCTTCGCCGCCTGCGTGCCCCCAGCCTCCCTGCCCGGCACGGATGAGGTCCCCCCGGCCCCTTGCGTGACGGGAATCTGTCCTGGCCCCCGCTCGCCGCGCCGGCTGACGGCCCTTTGATCTCCAGCACCGCCACGGCACCGGGGCTTTGGTTGCACTGACCGAGGGGGGGGGGGAACACCCTGGATCCCCCCCACCCCTGGTGACAAGGGACGGCCTCGCGCGGTGTCACCCTGCCCGGGCAGGAGGCGCAAAAACGCTGCTCGGTCCTGGTGGCTTCTCCCTCGTTAGCCACCAGCCGCTAATTGTCCCCTCTGCGACGCCGTGCCGTGGTGGGGGGGGTTAGGGGGGGTCCCTTCTCCGCCGTCCCCTGCTGTCCCCACAGCCCGGCTGTCCCCTCGGGGACACGTGGCCTTGCCGGGGGCACCGCCAGCCTGGCAGTTTGCTGGGGGTGGCTGGCGGGGAGGTGGCCGGGGGGGGGGGACACTGGCTGGAGCGAGTGTGAACCTGGCATCTGGCGAATGTCACCTTACCCAGCCCGCGCTTCCCTGTCTCCATACCAACCGTTCTGCTCCAAGCCACCTGCGGGGGGGTGGCAGCCAGCGCCTTTGGGGAGGAGGCGAGCTCGCCGCGGGCTCGCCGCAACCTTTCCGCACCTCTCCCCTCCCAGCTCGACCCCCCCCCCCCGGGGGTGCCGTGTGCCGTGCCATAGAAATCCGCCCCGACCGCCCCGCGCTCCTCGAGCCGCCGCCAGGCACAAGGGATGCGCCCAGGAGATGTGGCGGTGCTGACCCTGCTCGTGCAGCCCCCCAGATTTGCTCGCTCTGGGACTCAGTTTCCCCTCGGGGGACGGAGAACCGGGGGTGCAGCGAGCCCCTGCCCGTGCCGGTGCCCCCGCTCCCCGCCGAGCCCCGGCGCAGCTGCGGCGCAGGAGGGAGGCCGGCCTCGCTCCACCCCAGCCTCCGCGGCGAGGGCCTCTTCCAACAGCTCTGCACATTTTCCTGGACTGTCCCTCTTCGCTGCGACCAGATGTTCTCACCCTCCTCCTCCTCCTCCTTCCCCCATCGGCAGGGTCCGGGCGGGAGCCAGCCCGACGTGGCCGCCTGGGGACACCGCTGGCCGCTTCCCCCCCTCCTGCCCCACACCTGGCTGGGGGCCAGGGCTGAGCGGTTTGGGGATGGGGACGGCAAACGGC
This sequence comes from Oxyura jamaicensis, assembly GCF_011077185.1. Lineage (NCBI taxonomy): Eukaryota > Metazoa > Chordata > Aves > Anseriformes > Anatidae > Oxyura > Oxyura jamaicensis. The sequence continues at coordinate 2,810,354 of NC_048915.1, forward strand.
GCGGTCCTCCCGCGAGGCTCAGCACCCCGGCTCCCCCCGTGCTCCCCATCCGGGCTGGGAAGGCCCCAAACGCCGCAGGGGAGCTGAGCAGGGACGGGGATCCCACGTGCGTCGGGGTCAGGAGCGCAGCACTGGGGCCTTGTGATTGGGGGGGGGGGGGTGCGGGAATATTTGGGGTGCTGGAGCATTTTGGGGGTATGCTGGAGGATTTGGGGTGCTGGAGTATTGGGGGTGGTGGAGCATTTGGGGAGGATGCTGGAGGATTTGGGATGTTGGAGCATTTGGGGCTATGCTGGAGGATTTGGAGGATGCTGGAGCATTTGGGGGGGATGCTGGAGCATTTGGGGGGTGCTGTAAGATTTGGGATGCTGGAGGATTTAGGGGTAGGCTGGAGTATTTGGGATGCTGGAGCATTTCAGGGGCTGCTGGAGTGCTTTGGGGACGCTGGAACATTTAGGGGAATGCCGGAGCACTGGGATGCTGCAACATCTGGGGGAACGCCGGGCTGTTGGGGAGGCACCGGGGCGATGCCCGGGGGTCGCGCCGCGCTCCTCGCCCGTTGGTGCCGGGGCTGGCACAAAAGGGGACAGGACCGGCTGCACACGCACGTGCAAGCCCCTCGCGGGTGCGCACGCGGGCGCAAGGCTCAGCCCGAGCCACGTGGCCGCCGCTCGAGGCCGCAGCAGGAACAAGGGCCGGAGGGGCCGGGCGCGAGCACCGCTCCCCGCCGCAGTGTGTAATTTCAGCAGAGCCTCAGCGCGGGGCAGGAGCACGTCGACCTTTTCACCCGTTTTCCTACCGGGGGGATTGCAGCCTGTTTCCTGTTAAACCTCGCCGAGAACCGGCTCCATCCTGCTGGCGAAGGGGGTGGAGGGGGGGGGGGATCTGGGGGAGCCCCGGCCGAGGGGGGCTTGGGTTTCCCTCCCCGCTCGCTCCCCTTCGTCCCGCTTCGTCCTCCTCTTCCTCCTCCTTCCCCTACCGCCGTTCCCGTGCGAGGCTTCGGGCGCCTTCGGCAGCCCGGGGAGCAGGGAGGCAACGTGGAAAATTGCTGCGAGGAAGGAGCCGAAGGCGGGAGTGATAAATATTGAAAGGGTGGGATTTCGATGTAGGCTGCAACAGCTGTGCTGGTTACAGTGTCACACTATCTCTCCACAGGTTTACTGACCCATTTCCATTCACACGGCTGCCAGTATCTTAGCAACTGCAACAGTCCCCCAAGAACAGGCATATTGCCTGCTATTAGTGACTGCTGCAACTGTGTCAAGGTTAGCTCTCTCCCTCCAAGCCCTGCAGGGTTTGTTTTCCGCCCAAAGCCAGCGCAGGCTGTTTCGTGGCACAGCCCCGGGGCGCCCGCCGAGGGTACCCGGTGTTCCCCCCGGCCCCAAAAGCGTCCCAAGGTGGCTCCCCTCCCCGGGGCTGGCGGCCCCGCGGCGCGCTGGAGGGGTGCAGGGTGGGTGCTGGGCGCTGGGATGGGGTGGGGAGGGCGGGCGAGGGGCTGGGTGGGTCGGGGGGTGCTGCGGGATGGGGTGCGCGGCGCAGCCCCTGCTCGTCCCCGCTCCCCGTGGTGCTAGGGTGGGCTTTGGGGAGGGGGAAACTGAGGCACGGGGGCTGCGGGGCGCTGGGGCAGGGGGGTGAGGGTGCTGTGCGCAGCCCTGCGTCTCCCCAGGGTGGGCAGGCGCAGAGCCAGCCTGCGGCAAGGCGAGGGGCTCGCGGCCCCCCTGCGCCCCCCAAAATAACAGCGGCATCGGGGCCGCCGAAGGCGCAGAGCACGGAGGGGGCAAGCAGCCAGCCTGCCCCGACGGGGAGGGAAACTGAGGCACGGGCACCCCGCACAGCGCCCCAGCGGGGGGCTGAGCACCCAGAAAAGCGGTGCTGGGACGGGCAGGGTGGGTGCACCCGGCCCCCACCCCCCC
>NC_048915.1:2812366-2824682 GCF_011077185.1 Oxyura jamaicensis
GGGGGGGAGACCTGTCTGCTGTATCCGGAGGGCGAGGCTGGCAGCAAGGGGACCCGCAGCGCCGCGCGGGGGGACGGGGTGGCACCGGGCTGCGGTGGCGCAGACGGGAAGGGAGGGAGTAGGGTGCTGGGAGCAGGGGCTCGGGGTGAGGGCGATGTCGTGGGGCGCAGCAGCCATGGGTCTGATGTGCAGCCGGGGCTGGGTTTGCACCCAAGGATGGGTTTGCACCCAGGGTTGGATTTGCATCCAGGGATTTTGCACCCAGGGATTTTGCGCCCGGGGGTGAGTTTGCATCCAGGGTTGGGCTTGCATCCAAGGACGGGTTTGCATCTGGGGCTGGATTTGCACCCAGGGATGGGTTTGCACCCGGAGATGGGTTTGCAACTGGGGCTGGATTTGCACCCGGCGACAGATTCACTCCCAGGGATGGGTTTGCACCCGGGGATGAGTTTGCATCCAAGGCTGGGTTTGCAGCTGGGGCTGGGTTTGTACCCAGCCCGGCAATGGATTCGCACCCAGGTCTGGGTTTGCACCCAGGGGTGCGTTTGCACCCCAGCTGGAGGGCTCCTGGTGGGATGCAGGGGGACAGGAGAGCCCCAGGCAGTGCTGAAACCAGGCGAGCTGCTTCGAGCCGGTGCCAGCTGCAGGATGCCCAGTATGCCCAGTAAGCCGTACTCCCAGCCGAAAGCACCGGGAGAGTCCCCAGTGCTGCTGGGACCTGCCCGGTGCTGGTCCCTGCCTGGGGACTGGAGTTTGTCCCCGTGGGGGGGGTACCCGGGGGTCACGGCTTGGTGCCCCCACCCGCTGACACACCAGGGTGGAGGTAGTGTCCTCCCAGTCCCTGTTGGCTGCGTGTACTGGGAACACTGGTTTTGTCCCCATTTCTGCTGCTGGCTGTCCCCAGGAGGGTGCCCGTCCCCACGCTCGGAGGGTCCTGGGCAGCCTCCCATCGCCTTCATCCCTCCCTTCCCTCCTCTTCCTCCCTCTCTCCAGCCACGTGAAGGCGTTGTGCTCATGGGGGCCGGGGTCTGTCCCACCGCCGCTGCCTGTGGGGCCGGGGCTGGTGGCCTCAGGAGCCACCCCCAGTGCGCCCAGCCCCTGGCTGAGCAAAGAGGGTGCTGAGAGAGGGGGGGAGCAGGATCCGGCCCCTCCCCTGGGCACGGCCGGGCACTGGGTGCAGCAGCTGGGGATGGGGTGATGCCTGGGGACCACCAGGGGACACGGCAGTGGGGGGCTGCGCTGCCTCCCCCCTCCCTACACCACGTCCCCATTCTATCACAGGGGCTTGGGTTGGATTCGGACCCCTCCCCAAGCCTCACCTCCCACCTTGGGGGCCCGACAACCCCCTGCTCCCCCCCACCTTTACGCATCCCCGGCGATGCGAGCCTCCTCCCGCTCCCCAAAACACCACCCGAGACCCCAAAGAGGGACCCCCCCCTTGGTGCCGGAGAGGTGCAGGACGGGAACAAAGCCCCGCTCGGCGGCTGCCAGGAGCCCGAGGCTTTCTGCTGACCCTGCTGCCGCTCGCCCTGGCCCCCCCCCTCCGCTGCCCCCACCCGCTCCTGCCAGCGTCAGCGCTTCCCAGCAGCTCCCAGGTACCAGAGCCAGCCGAGCGCTGGAGGAGCCTCTCCTGCGTCTGTCCCCTCAGTGCCACCAAAGGAAAAACCTCCCGGGGCACTGGGGGGGGGCTGTCCTGTGTCCCCCAGTGTCACCGTGCCGGGGTGCAAGGGCTCGGCGGTGGCCGGGCTGCGGGGGCTGCGTCCCCTCTGCCCGCGCACGCATCCTGCTGTGCTCCCCGACGGGTTTGGGGACAACGAGAGGTGGTGGCACTTTTTTTGGGGGGTGGCCGAAGCGTTCCCAGCTCGGCAGCGGGGCTGGGGGGGCTCTGCCAGGCTTGGTTTCTCCCCCAAGGGAGCCTCGTGCCCTGGGGCTGGAGGACGGGACCCCAGCCCTGTCCCCAGCCTGGTGACTGCGGTGTCCCCAACGCTCGCCTTGGCCCCGTGCTTCTGCGACCGTGGGGGCAAAACCGGAGCCCGTGGGGCAGGGAGGGACAGGGGCCGCCCCCCGGTGCTGTGGGCACCCACTCGGGGTCCCAGCACCCTCCCTGCAGGCCCGTGACCGCTGGCACACCAAGGCAACCCACCCGGGGGTGGTGCCACCGAACCCCGCAGCACCCGGCGGCGGTCCCCTCGTGTCCCCAACCCCGCACAGGTGACGGCTCCCCCCGGCTCCCCCCTCCAGCAGCTCGCCCGCCGCCGGCTGCCCAAGGGTTAAGGAGAGTTTGCTGCTCCTGCAGACAATTAGTGACATCTTTGCTGACAGCGGCACACACCGAGCCCGCTCGCCCGCCGCCTCCCCCCCCCCCCCCCCGGCAGCACCCACCCGGCCGCCCCCGCGCCCCCGCAGCCCCGGCTCCCGGCCACCCCTCGCCCCTCGCCCCCGGCGGCTTTTTCGGCTGCGGCACAATCGCAGCCGGGCGCGGAGCAGCCAGCTCCCCTCGCTGCCCTCTGACCCGCTGTTGCTGTGGAAACTGCATCCGACGTCGGATTACGGAGCCTGAATTTGCAGGCTCCAAACTCTCTCCCCCCCCCCCCCCCCTCCCGCCCCCCCCCCTCCATGCACACACACACACGCACGCACAAACCCCACCCCAAAAATCCTCCGTGGGGTGCCCGCGCTGGGGATGGGCGCCTGCCTTGGCACCCGGGGTGCTCCCCTGCCTTGCACGCGGTGATGCTGAAGGTGCCAGGGTGAAGCCAACGAGGCCGTCGGTGCCCCCCCCCCCCGCTCCCCACCCACCCAGCACCTCCGCACCCCTGAGCATCATCCCCCTGGGTGCCCGCATCCCCCCATCCCGTGGCCGTGGGGTGCCAGGGGGACGAGCCTCAGAGACCCTCCGCTTACCCAGCAGGACCCCAAGCAGGGGGGCGGGGGGGTCCACCCCAAAGCCCCAACCCCAAACCGTGTCCTCGTGGGCCCCCGACACCTCTGGGTGGCAGCAGGAGCCGGGCACCCATCGGAGCCGAGGTCCCAGCGCCCTCACCCCGTGGGCACCGCACCGTCCCCAGGGACGGGCAGCACGCGTCCCCAAGGTCTGGGTGCCCCCGCCGGGGGAAGGGGTGCGCGGGGGGAGAGCGGAGCCCGTTTTGGGCGAGCTCTGTGGGCTGGGTTTGCGTCTCAGCATCTCTCCCTGCCACCCGGGGAGGTAGGAGCTGAATTAATCGCGATCAATTAGTGCTGCTTGCAGCCACCGGCTCCCGCCCTGCACCAGCTTTGTGCCGTCGCGCCCAGCATGGGGGGGCCCGGCGTCCCCGGCAGCACGTGGGGGGACCTCGGGGACCGCAGCCCCTCCGGACCTGCTGCGCACCCCCTTGCTGGGGACCGGGGACAGGCAGGGACAGCGTGGGCACCCTGTGGGGATGCGTCGGATTCGGAGGGGGTCGGCGATGAGGAGGGGCTGCGGGAGGGGGCGGGGGTGGAAAGCGCGTGGACCCCCGGCAGCCCCGCTCTTGGCAGAGCTTGCAGCGGGGTGGCGGGGGTCCGGGCGGCCGGATCCTGCAGTATACTGCAGCAAATGCCCTGCAATCTGCATCCGAATGAGTCCCACCTTCCTTCCCCCGCAACGTGCTGCCCTGGGCTACAGCTAATCTATTGTGCGCTGGGCTGCAGCCAGCGCGAGCTGCAATACAGTAAATCCTTCTGCAGTATCCTGCAAGGGGACCGAGCCCAGCCGCAGCCGCTGCCTCCTCCCAGACAAAGCCTGGGGCCCGCGGGGGGGCCGGGGGCGCAGCGGTGCTGCCCCGGCTGGGGACGGGGACACGGGAGGGCCGTGGGCACCCACGGCGGCTTCGTGCTGGCCGAGGTGGGAGTACACGGCCCCGAGCGGGCTGCCAAGTTCCCCGGGGACTTTTCAAGGGACTTTTGTCGGCACTGAGCCCCCCCCCAATTCCACCCCCCCCACCCCAAATCCCCGCCGCCGGGGTTCACACCACGAGCCGTCCTCTGTCCCTGCCACCGCCGTGGTCCCCCCAAGCCCCCCGGTGCCGCTCAGGGGGCTGCGTTCCCACCCCGTGCGTGGCGCAGCCCCCTTCGTGCCTCAGTTTCCCCCCTGCCCGCCGAGCTGCCTGTGCCCATCCTGCCCACGGGTTCCGGCGCACGTGAGCACCGCTGCCCCGTGCCGGGGGGGTCGGCTCGGATACCGTTCTTATCGCCTTTATCGCTGTTATTATTATTATTATTGGGATGCTGGGGGGGCTCTGCGGCTCCGCCGGACCCGTCTTTGGAGAGCGAGGCATCCTTCAAAGGGAAGGAGCTCTGTCACCGCCCCACAGCAGCTGCGTTCTCCTCAATTAGAAGAGGTAATGAAGCAATTTATGGGCATCTACAAAGTGATGTGTGAGTGACAGGCTGTGTACGATGCGCGCCGGGGCTCTGCCGGCAAGTTGTGTTCTTCCAATTTTAATGGCAAGCTCCCCGGCGAGGGTGGGGGAAGCACACGTGGGTGGCGCAGGATGAGGCACCCGGCAGGGGTGCCAGGAGGGTGCGGGACGAGCTGGGTGTCCCCATTCCCATCCCGGGGGACCTCGGCCCCATGGGACGTGCCGGGTCCCTGTCACCGGAGCAAAAAAGCGTTGGTGGCATTTCAGGGTCACCTGCTGTGCTCAGGACCAGCCCAATGTGCCCCCAGCGCACAGGGATTTATGGGGGGCTGAGCCTGGGGAGCCGCTGACGGCCTCCGGGATGGGGGGACCGCGCTGCTGACCCGGCTGGATGGGGGGGCTGGGGGTCCCCGTGCTCTGAGCGCCCACGGGTGCCACCTGGGTGCTTGCAGCACGTGGCCGGGAGGGCGCAGGAGGCGCTCGGCACTGCGGCCCCGGCTGGGTGTGAGCCTGTGGGCGGGCACGGGGAGGGATGCGGATGCACCTCCGTGTGTGTGCACCTCCGTGTCCGTGCACCTCCGTGCCCGTGTACCTCCGTGTGTGTGCACCTCCGTGTGTGTGCACCTCTGTGTCCGTGCACCTCCGTGTCCGTGCACCTCCGTGTGTGTGCACCTCCGTGTCCGTGCACCTCCGTGTCCGTGCACCTCCGTGTGTGTGCACCTCCGTGCCCGTGTACCTCTGTGTCCATGCACCTCCGTGTCCGTGTACCTGCGTGTCCCGGTACCTCCGTGTCCACGTATCTCCGTGCCCATGCACCTCGGTGCCCGTGTACCTGCGCACACCCACGTGTGCACCCAGCTGCGTGCACGTGCACCCGCGCACCTGTGCCCGCGCCCGCTCGTGCACCTGCCCCCGTGCCCATCCCCTGTGCGCGGGGGCACCTGCGTGTGCGCGCCCCTGTGCCTGCACACACCTGCTGGTGCCCGGCCCCGCGCGCGTGCAGCCCCGCGCGCAACCGCAGCAGCTCGGTGCACGCCCGTGCCCGGTGCTCCCCGCACCACGCTGGCAGCGTCCCCGGCGGCTCCCACCCCAGCTCGGCCCCCGCCGGCCCCGCACCGCGCCGCATCTCCCAGGAAACAGGAGCTGCAGCCAGGAGTTTCCGCTCAACTCCGATTAAAAAAAAAAAAAAGGGGAAAAAAAAAAAAAGAAAAACAACAACAACAAAAAAACACCCACCCTGACACCAGCCCGGCCGTAAATCCTGCCCGGCCCTTTCTGCCTTTCTTGTCTAGCCAGTTTCTAAAATTGGCCGAGGGAGGCAACTGGCGGCTCCCCCCTGCCCAGACCCCCCCCGGGGCCCCGCGGGGGCTGTTCCCCACCTGGCCCCGGGGCCGGCACCGAAGGGGTGCAGCGGCGATGCCGCGGGCTCAGCCGGCGCACCTGGCCCGGCACAGGCCCCCCCGCCGCCCCCGGCCTCCCCCCGCTGCCCTTCCCCACGGCGGGGACCCACGGTGCCGTGGGGGCGACGGGACACGGGTGGGCGAGGGTGGCTCGCGAGCCCGTGGGGCACGTCACCAGTGCCCCCCCCGGCCCCTTCGCGCCCTCCCCGGGCAGCCCCCCAGCCGCAGAGCCGGGGGAGCATCGGCTGTGCCGAGCGAGACCTCGGCACGGGCACGCATCCATCTGGCGCCTTCCAAATGTTACTGGCCTCGCAGCATCCCGGCCCCGCTTGGCGTTAACCCGCGGCGCACCGCGGCCTCGCAGCTGGCTCGGGGCTGGGGGGGAGCTGAGCACCGACCCCCCCGGTGGTCCCCAGAGGGACGTCGGGGGCTGCGGAGCCACCTCGGGGCGCGTGCAAGGGGTTGGCACGGGGCTGGGGGACGGAGCCCGCTCTGTGCCGGGGCGGCCGCGGGTGTTACATGACCCGGCGTGGCCGGGCACTGGGCAGGGACGCACCGGAGCCGTGACTCATGCTGTGGCTATAAGAGGGAGCGTGGGGAGAAAAGGGGGGGGGCCCGCAGCCGTCTGCGCAGCCTCAGGCCTGCCGGCACACAGGGGGGGCCCGGGGCACGCAGGGCAAAGCACCCCACGACGGCTCCGGGGACGGCACCCGCGGGGGGGGACCCGCGTGCCAAAGCCCGGCGCCCCCAAATCCGCCCCCGGCACCCAGCTCCGCGCCCCAAGGGCCGGCTGTCGGGGCGTCCCCGCGGTCCCCAGCGGGGAGGGGGCCGAGGAGGGGGCCAGGCCGGCTGCTCGCCTCCTGCGCCGGCTCAGCGGGGCGGGGGAACAAAGCTGGCACCGAGGGAAGCAGCTAAATTTAGCCCGTTTCCCTGCTAGCTCTGAACTGCGGCTCTCGGCTCCAGCCGGCCGAGGTGCCACCGTCTCTGCAGTCCATCTGTCGAGCGCTTTGGCGGCCCCACCTCCCCGGCCCCCCCCACCCCCCACCCCCCAGGCACACCCCCCCACCCCCCCCCCCCCCCCCCCCCCATGTGCCTGGCGAGGGGACCGAGACCCCTCCGGGGACAGGGGCTGGGGGGCAGAGGGTTGGAGAGCGAGGGGGCTGCCCGATGTCAGCGGGTTGGGGGGGACCTGGGCATCGAGGGGAGGGTGCGGGGGGGTCCTGACCCCCCCCCAAGGAGCAAAGGGAGCGTGCCCCTGGGGGGCTGTGGCCCCCCAGGCTTGTACAGGGGAAAATGGTGATGGCAGGGGGGCGGAGGCAGCAGGGGAGGGGGTTGTGGTTGGGGGCTCAGGGCTGCCTCCCCAGCCCCGCATGCCCCCCCGCCCCCGGCAGCGTGGGATGCGGCACCGGTGCCAGCGGGGGGGGGGGGGGGGGGGGCCCCCCCCCCGGGGGTTTGGGGGGTGTTTGGGGGGGGCCCCCCACGGCGCCGTGCTGCAGCGGGGGGTGGTTGGGGGGGTGCCAAGACCTGCAGGTACCCGGCGCTGCCAGCCCCCCCCCGGTCCCACAGCTCTCCCCCTTCCCCGGTGCCCCACCGGGTGCCCGAGCACCCTGGGGTGCCTCGGGGAGGTGCCACCAGCTCTCCCTGCGGACCTCATCTCCTCGCTGCGTTTGTCCCCCGCAGCACCCAAGCCCTTCCCTCCCAAAGCACCGCGGGGGGCCGGCAGCTCCCTGCGTGGGGAGGGGGGGGACACCCCAAAACCCCTCAGTTCCGCTGCCCTACGGCCCCGCGACGGGAAGGGGCGGCCGAGCAGCGCGGCTGGACCCCGTTCCCTGGGATGAAACGCAGGCACCATCTGCTCCCTCTCCTAATTACCACCGCGGCGGAGAGGGCGAGGCAGCGGGGGGAAGCGGCGACGGATGGGATCGAACAGCCCCGGGAGCGGGCGATGGCCGAAGGCGGGGGGGGTCAGGGCTGCCCGCGAGCCCCCGCGCCCCCCAGCACCAGCCTGCGGCCAGCTTGGCCCCCCCCCCCTGCCCCCCAAGTCCCAAGCCACCACCACGCACCGGTGGCATCGAGGCGGTGGCCGGGGACGCCCCACGGGGGTGACGGGGGCGCAGGGAGGAAGAGGAGGGAGCAGGAGCCGCGTGCTTTGGGGCGGGGGTCATGATGCCGAGGCCTGGAGGAGGCGGCGGGGGGCGAAGTGGGGGGGTCGGCCCGCCTGCCCGCCCCCCCGCCCGGCGGGGGGAGGAGGGGGCCGGGGGGGGGGGCTGGACGGAGAACACGGAAACCCTCGGCGAGCGCCTGCCAGGAAGCTGTCACTGGAGGGGATTTTCCATTGGTGTCAGCAGGCGCAGGACGGGCTCGGTGGGGATTTGCAGGGCGGGGGGGGGGGGGGGGGGGGGCGGCGGGTGAGCGAGCGAGAGGGGGGCGAAAGCGTGCAAGGGGGGGGACGGCGGCAGGCAGGGGGGAGCCTCCACGGTGCCCCCAGATGCGCGCGTGCAAGGGGGGAGAGCCACCGCCGTGCCCTGGGGGTGCACGTGTGCGTGTGCCAGGGAGGGGCGGCGTCCCCAGGAGCCTGCAAGGGGTGTGCGTGCACGAGTGGGGCACCCCCGTGATGCCACGGGGGGGGGGGGGGGCACGTCCACGGCACCCCGGCTGTGCGCGTGTGCAAGGGAGATGGGCACATGCACCAAGGATGGACGTGGCAAAGCCGTGCCCGCAGCACACGCGTGACGGGGGCACCCAAACCCGGGGGATTTGGGGCCGTCACAACCCACCCCCGGTGCCCGTGGGGCCGGGCAGGCAGCGGGGCGATTGGGGAGGGGACCCCCCCCCCGCACCCCACGCCAGCGCCGCGGGCATCTCGGCACGGGGTGGGCGGCGCGGGGCCGGCGTGTCCCCATCTGTGTGGCGGCTGGGTCCCCGCCGCCTGGCTGTCTCCCGGTGGCATCTCCGGCCCCACCCTGACGTCTGGGTGGCCTCGGAGCCGGGCACCAAACCACGTCCGTGTCTTGCGGGGCCGGCCCCTCCGCCGCAAGCTGCCGCGACGCCGGTGCCAAGCGAGCCCTTCCGGGGAGGGGGCCGGGTGCCAGCAGCCCCGGGGAAAGGAGGGGAAGGAGGTGGGGGGAAGGACGCAGCCCCCCGTGCCCTCGCCGCGGCACCTCTCCCACCCCGCGGCACCGGGTGGCCCTGCCACCCAAGTGGGAGCCCCCCCCGGGAAGGCAGCCGGGGTATGGGGGGGGGCGGGGGGAAAGGCCGTGCCGCCTGCCTCCAGCCTGCGCCGAGCCTGAAACCGTTAAACTAATTAAAGATTTGCAGCAGCAGGATTAAGCCCGGGCAGGGGAGGTGGCGAGCCCAGGTAGTCGATTAGTTCACCAGGCGAGGATATTGGATTTCTGCGAGGCGAGTCAGCAGTCTTCGGGGGCTGTTATCTTTGCGAGGCTCCAGGGGTCAGGAGGTGGGATGCAGAGGTGGCTGCAATCCCCCCCACACACACACACACTCCCCGCCGCCCGCCTCGCCCGCCGCAGCGCCCGGCCTCGCCGCCTCTCCCCCGCCCGCCTCTCCCATCCATCTCTCCCTCTCGCTCGCTCCCTCCATCCCTCCTCTCTTGTGTGGTCTCGGCTGGTGTTTTGTAACCAGCAAGGAAAAAAAAAAAAAAAAGGGAAAAAAAAAAAAAAAAAGAAGGAAAACGGCCCTACCCCTGGCTAGCAACCCAGGAATGGCGAAGTCCAGAGCGCCTAATGCGAAACATGTGGCAGCTGCCTGGGGCTGAGCAGAGGAGGTGAAAGTGAGCGCGGCGGCGCGGCGAGCATCCCGGCGCGCCCGGCTCCCTCGCCCCCAAATGGTGGCGGGGGGCCCGTGGGTGCTGCCCGGCCCCGCGGCTGGCTGGGGGGCGCAGGTGGTCCCGGACAGAGGGAGGGAGGAGCGCTGGCACCACGCGGGGAGCGTCGCCCGCCTTGGCACCGGCCGCGTGGCCCCGCCGAGCCCAGGGCAGGAGGAGCCCGGCGCCGGGCAGCGTTCGGTAAGAGCTGGCACGGCTGGGGGGGGGGGGGGGGGGGGCCCCCCCGCGCCCCCCCCCCGGGGGGCCGTGCACCCCCGCGGGGAGCCCCGGGCATCCTGCTGTGCCGGGGTTTGCGAGCACGGAGGCGGCTCCGTGCGCCCGTGGTGCGTGCGAGGGGCACCCCGCGGCCCCTCGGGGACAGAGCCGGGGCGCAGAGGAGGGGACGCGGCCGTGCCCCGTCCTCCCCGGCGAGCCGTGCGCAGCGTGTGCGGCAGGGAGCGGGTCCCAGCGGCTGTTCTGGAAAGCCTCCTGTTTGCTTCCTTCCTGCCTGACTCCCCTCCAACAGCTCTCAGCTCCGGGCACATTAGCAGATTCATCAGAGACTCGACCGGTCTTTCTAGCACATATTTTCCTGCTCCACATTGCCCTTGGTGTAACTCTACACCGCGCAGGCAACACAGCCGCGTTTCTCCGCTGGGCTGCGGGAGAGGTGCCTGCGCCTCCGTGCCAGCGCTGCGCCCAAAGGATCGCGGGGAGACGGGGAGGGGGCTGAGGACGGCCTGACAGGTTTGAATTCTCCTTCCCTGCCTTGTTGATAAGTTGTCACGCTAATCCAGACACCGGGAACAGCCTGGATCACGCCGAGCGGGTGCGTGTGGCTGGGTGTGTGTGTGTGTGTGTGTGCTGGGGGAGGGAGAGAACAGGCAGAGATTCACACGCGGCTGGGGGGGGGAAATGCAGCCAGACGCAGGCACAGCCGGACCTCGCCGGGCTGGGGGGAGGCTCCGCCGCACTCCCCCCGCGCCGGTGGGCACGGGCACACGGCCCCCGGGCGTGCTGGCATCGTGCGGGCACCACCGGCGCAGGCAGCACGGAGCCACGCGCACACGCGTGTGCACACACGTGCGGGAAACGTCACGCCCTGGGAGGACAAACCCGAGGCTCAGCGGGGAGCAAAGGGGCGCCCAGCCCCAAAACGCACCCCCGGGTGTCCCTGGGCACCCAGTGTCCCCAAATGTCCCCGGGGGGGCCGCAAGCGTCGTGGTGCAGCCGGCGAGGCGTCGAACGCGGGGTGCGCGGCGCGCCCGGCCCCACAGCAGTGCGGGGCAGGGGGCTGGGGCTGGGGGGGGGGGGACACACCGGGCTGATGCACCGGGGGTCTCTGTGCTTGCTCGAGCAGATGGGAGCTCGGTCGCCTGCCAGCCCGGCGCACTGGAGAACGGTGCCAGCCCGCCAGCCGAGTGGTTCCCGCGCGCCCAGGGCTCCGGCCTCCGCCAGCCCAGCAGCGACGGCGACGGCCCCGACCGCAGCTTCAAAGTGAACCTGCACTGCAAGCACCCGCGGCCCAGGTACCCCGGGGGGGCCCTCGCCCCGGGACGGGGAGCAGAGGGTGCACCGGGGGTGGGGGCGGGAGGCAAAGCCGGCTGCTTCTCTGCCTTGGCGCTGGGGGGAGGCTGCGGAGCATCCCTGGGGGCTCCAAGGCTTGGCAGATGTCTTGGCTTAGCGGGGTGGGGGGCAAAGGGGGGTGCTGGTGCTGGTGCTGGGAGGGTGCTGTGCCATGGGTGTGTGGGTGTCAGCCCCATGACGGGTGCTGGGCACCCCTTCCTGGTGTCAGGTGCCAGTGCCACGTGTCCCCGTGCGCACCCCGGGGCTGTCCCCGCAGTGCCACCCGTTTGCAGTGAGGGGAAACTGAGGCAGGGGGCGATGCGGGGGCCCTGGGGCTGCTGCCACTGGGTGGTGTCACCTCGGGTGCTGCCCCGCTGCAGTTCCCCGGGGGATGGCAGCTGCGTGGGGGATGTCCCCAAGGGGGGGCAGGGAAGGAATTGGGGCTGGGTGCAGGAGTGGGGTGGGGGGCCGAGGGGGGCGGCACACAGACGGTGCCCAGCCGGGCTGGCCAAGGAGCTGAGGTTGCTTCCCCAGGCCGCCGACTTTCCACGAGCCGTGGCCACGGGTGGGCTGGGAGACGGGGTGACACCCCCCCAGATTTTGGGGTGTCCCCGGTGCCTCAGCCCCCTCGTGCCACCCTGGAGATGTGGCTCGGTGCGCCCCCGTCCCGTGCCACGTCCCCTCCACCGGGGTGGCACGGGGGGCACCATCACGGTCCCCCAGCTGCGTGCCCGCTGCTGTCCTGGGAAGCCCCCCACGCGTACCCGTGGGCTGGGGGCACCCCCCCCCCCCATCCCTCGTGCCTGGCACGGGCAGGGGGGCGCACAGCAGCCCTCCCCTCCCACCCATCCCCGAACAAAGAACTTTGCTCCGAGCCCCCCCCGGCCCCTGTCCATCCCACTGCCGTCCCCCAGCCGTGCCGGGCCGGGCCGGGCCGGGCCGGGGGGGGCGCACGAAGGGGCCGGGGCGGGGACCGGGTGGCCGGGAGCGGGGCGGGCGGCTCGGCGGGCGGGCAGCGCGGCTCGCCGGGGACACCTAGCGGCAACGCGGCCGCAGGGCCCCCACCGCGCCCGGTTCCCCCTGCCCGGCACCCCGGGGCACGCCGCGAGTGGACGAGGCTGGAGCCCCGGGGAGCTGGGGGGGGGGGG
>NC_048915.1:2824782-2832354 GCF_011077185.1 Oxyura jamaicensis
GGTCGGGGTGGGGAGGTGGTGGTGGGGATGGGGTGGGAGGTACGGGGTTGGGTGAGGGGGTGGAGGGTGGGGGGGGGATGTGGGGGGGGGGTTAACCCGAGCATCCCTGCACCCGCGTCCCCCTCCGGCTCCGTGGAGGGGCTGGTCAACCTGTCCCCTCTGTCCCCAGATCGGAGGCAGCCTCCCCCTGCCCCGCTCGCAGCCCCGACGCCAGGGTGATGGGCACAGGCTGCCCTCTCGGCTGCGCCAGCTTGGGAGCACCCCAGGGAGGACCAGCCCCTGGTATGTCCCTTGCAGGGACTTGGCGCTGTGAACCCTGGGGCACGGGGGGGGTAACCCGGGGACCCCCGACTCGCAGCTAACCCTCCGCCCCCCTGCCCCTTCTTCCTTTGCAGAGAGCTCAAGTGCAACAGCAGGAGCAGCAGCAAAGCCGAGGGTAAGTCACCGCTGCGCCGGGCGAGGGAGGAGGCTGGGGAGCGCGGCCTGATCCCTGCTGGCGACGGGGCCGGGGCGAGCGGGGGGCCAAATCCGTGCACCCCCCTCTCCCTCAGCGGGAAGGGAGCGGGCGCAGCCGGCTGCTTTGGCCGGCGGCGCCCTGGGGTCCTCACTGTCCCCTCTCTGCCCCGTCCAGGTCCCTGTCTCACCATCCCCGACCCCCATGTCAGCAACTGCTCGGCCAAGCGGCACGCGGGGGAGGAGGAGTTCAGGATGCGCGTGAAGCCCCCGGGCCCAGTGGTAACGACCAGCGTTGTGCGCGGCTCGCCCGACTACGTCCGAGAGCCCAAGTTCTACCCGCCGGGGCACCCGGCGCAGCGGCCCCCGGCCTGCCCGGCGGAGAAGGCCTTATCCTGCAGCGTGCTGAGCTTCCCTGAGGGCTCGTGCCCCGCGCTCGGCCGGGAGCACCAGGCAGGCTCGCTGCTGCACGGCGACCCGGCCGACCGGTGCCAGAGCGTGCACGGCGGCACCAAGGCGGCCGAGGACTTGCTGGGCTGCGCCGGCGAGCCCCGGATCCTGGGGGGCAGCGCGGAGGAGGCAGCCGCCCGCGACCGGGCGCCCAAGACCTTCCCCAACGCGACGCTGGCCTCGGGCCGCTGCAACGTCGACAGCATCGTCGCCCTGCTCCGGAGCAAGTGCGGCAACGGGCACATCAACCTCCACCCCGTGGTGCAGCTCATCGACATCATGAAGGACCTCAACCGCCTCTCCGAGGACCTCAAGAGCAGCGGGGTGCACCTGGACTGCGGCAGCCTCCGCGGCGGCGGCGGCGGCGGCCACGAGGACGGCCGCCTCCTGCCCGCCGACCGCGACCTCCAGTACAGCTTCTTCTCCTCGCCCTCCCTGGCCAACAGCATCCGCAGCCCCGAGGAGCGCGGGGTGCTCTGCAAAGCGGAGCCACCGCGGCACCCCCGGCCCCCGGCCCGCGACGGGGAGGCCGAGGGCGGGGGGGGGAGCGCCCCGCAGCCTCCTCCGGCCTCCAAAGCGCCCGCGGAGGAAGCCGGTTGCTCCCAGCCCGACGCCGGCGACTACTCGGACCTGGCCGAGGCGGACATCCTGAACGAACTGGCCTCCCTGGCTTGCCCGGGGACGCAGCTGCTGGAGTCACAGTCGATGGAGGCGCAGCCCCAGTTGCTCCCGGCCCAAGAGCTGGACTCCCAGTCCCGGCTGCTGGATTCCCAGTCCCTGGAGTCGCAGCCCCAGCTGCTCGATTCGCAGAGCTTGGAGCCGCTGCCGGAGTCGCTGGAGCTGCAGAACCTGGAGCCGCTGGGGCTGCAGTCGCTGGAGCCGCTCTCCGAATCGCTGGAGCTGCAGTCGCTGGAACCGCTCTCCGAATCGCTGGAGCTGCAGTCGCTGGAGCCGTTGGCGGAGCCGCTGGGGCTGCAGACGCTGGAGCCGCTGCCCGGAGCCCTGGAGCCGCAGCTCCTGGAGGCGCGGGCCCCGCTGCTGGCAACCGAGCCCTCGCTGCTGGAGGCGCAGCCGCTGGGGCCCGTGCCGGAGCTGCTGGAGGCGCAGGCGGGCACCGGGGACCCGCTGCGGCCCCACAGCCTGCAGCCCCGCCTGGGGGGGTGTCCCCTGAGCGGCGTGGTGAAACGCGGCCCCTGCGGGGGCCGGGGGGCCGGGAGATGCGGCGAGGACCACCGCAAGTACGCGCTGCGCCGGACTGACAAGCCAAAGATGCTGTGCCGCAGGAGGAGGGCAGGGCGAGGGCGCCGGGCAGACGTCGCCCCCGAGAGCCGCGTCCTGCCCCTCGCCCTGCCCGCCGAGGTGCCCCCGGGGCCCGAGGAGCCCAGCACCCCGCTGCTGACCCCCCCGCCGCCCCCCGAAGCCCTGGACCCCGACGAGGTGCCCAAGGCCCCCGCGGCGGGGAAGAAGAGCAAGTGCCGTGGGGTGCGGAAGATGGTGGTGAAGATGGCCAAGATCCCCGTGTCGCTGGGGAGGAGGAACAAAACCACCTACAAGGTGTCGTCGCTCAGCAGCAACCTGAACCTGGAGGGCAAGGAGCTGGCGGCCAGCAGCTCCATGGAGCCCACGCCGCTGCTCAAGATGAAGAACAACGGGCGCAACGTGGTGGTGGTCTTCCCCCCCGGCGAGATGCCCATCATCCTGAAGCGCAAGCGGGGCAGGCCCCCCAAGAACCTGCTGCTGGGCCAGGCCAAACCCAAGGAGCCCGCCCCGGAGGTGAAGAAGAGGAGGAGGAGGAAGCAGAAGCTGGCCTCTCCCCAGCCCTCCTACATCGCCGACACCAACGACAGCAAGGCCGACTACTCGGACGTGCTGGCCAAGCTGGCGTTCCTCAACCGGCAGAGCCAGTGCTCGGGGCGCTGCTCGCCGCCCCGCTGCTGGACGCCCAGCGAGCCCGAGTCCATCCACCAGGCACCTGACACCCAGAGCATCTCCCACTTCTTGCACCGCGTGCAGGGCTTCCGCCGGCGCGGCGGCAAGGCGGGCGGCTTCGGCGGGCGCGGCGGTGGGCACGCCGCCCGCGCCTCCCGCTGCTCCTTCAGCGACTTCTTCGAGGGCATCGGCAAGAAGAAGAAGGCCCCCGCCGCCGTGCACGCCGACCCCGTGCACCCGCGCAAGAGGGGCCGGCCGGAGCCCGACCCCGTGGGCAAGCCCAAGCGCAAGCGGCGGACCCGCAAGAACGGGGTGCTCTTCCCCGAGCAAAACCCCGGCCAGAGCTTCAGCGACAGTGCCTCTGAGTGGGCCGGGGAGAAGGGCAGCCCTTGGGCCCCCCACCACGGCCACGCCGCCGGCCAGGCCAGCCGCAACTGCAGCTACCAGGGGGCCGAGGCCAGGCCCTTCCACGCCGCGGCGCTGGAGTCGGGCTCCTCCGGCCGGGCCGGCTTCTACGCCGGCAGCGCGGCGTCCTCGCAGGCCGAGGTCAGCCAGGAGCGGCACAGCCTCTTCACGGGGTATTTCCGCTCCTTGCTGGACTCGGACGACTCCTCCGACCTGCTGGACTTCGCCCTCTCGGCCTCGCGCTCCGAGTCCCGTAAATCGGCGGCCGCCTACACGGCTCCCCCCAACGCCCTGGCGGGCCAACGGGGGGGTCTGGCCGCCTACCCGGCCCGGGGGGGCAAAGTGGCGGCGTCAGCAGCGGCCCCCGGCGCCGAGGCCGCCTTCCACGCGGCCATGCAAGGCCGCCAGGCCTTCCCGCCCGGCCGCCCCGCCGCTGGTTACGGGGTGGCCCAAGGAGCCTCGGAGTGCCGCGGCGCCGAGGCCTTCCCCAAGCTGGTGCCGCCCTCGGCCGTGTCGCGGTCGCCCACGGCTCACCCGGCGGCCAGCGGCACCCCCGGCTACCCCCAGTACGGCGGCTACAGCGCGGGGCAGAGCGTGGCTCCCGCCAGCGTCTTCCCCCCGGGGAAGCAGTACCCGTCGGCGCAGGACTGCCCCACCAGCAAGGACTGCAGCTTCGCCTACGGCAGCGGCAGCAGCCTCCCGTCCTCCCCCAGCAGCGCCCACAGCGCCGGCTACGCGCCGCAGACGGCCGGCCCCAGCCTGCCGCTGGGCAAGGCCTCCTTCTTCAACAGCGCCGAGGGCGGCCAGTTCTCCAGCGCCGCTCACACCCCGCTGCGCTGCGACAGCCGGGCCAGCACCGTCTCGCCCGGAGGCTACATGGTGCCCAAAGGCTCGGCCTCCTTCCAGCCCTCGCCCGAGAACTGCCGGCAGTTCCCCAGCGCGTCCCAGTGGGCTTTCCGGCAGGGCTACGGCGGGTTGGACTGGAGCTCGGAGGCCTTCAGCCAGCTCTACAACCCGGGCTTCGAGTGCCACCTCAACGAGCCCAACGTCATCCTGGACATCTCCAACTACACCCCGCAGAAGGCCAAGCAGCAGACGGTCTCGGAGACCTTCTCCGAGTCGTCCTCCGACAGCACCCAGTTCAACCAGCCGGCCGGCTACCGGCGCGCCAACAGCGAGGCCTCGTCCAGCGAGGGCCAGTCCAGCCTCTCCAGCCTGGAGAAGCTCATGATGGACTGGAACGAGGCGTCCTCGGCCCCCGGCTACAACTGGAACCAGAGCGTCCTCTTCCAGAGCAACTCCAAGCCCGGACGGGGCCGGCGGAAGAAGGTGGACATGTTCGACACGTCCCACCTGAACTTCTCCTCCTCGTCCTCCTCCTCCTCCGTGTACCCCTCCAAGAGGAGCACGGGGCCCCGGCAGCCCCGGGGCTCCCGTGGGGCTTGCGCCTCCAAGAAGGAGCGGGGAACGGGCAAGGCCAAGTTCCCCACCAAGTCGCAGCCGGTGAACCCCCTCTTCCAAGAGAGCACGGACCTGGGCTTGGACTACTACAGCGGGGACAGCAGCATGTCCCCCCTGCCCTCCCAGTCCCGGGGCTTCGGGGTGGGCGAGCGGGACCCCTGCGACTACGCCGGGCCCTACTCCATGAACCCCTCCACCCCCTCGGACGGGACGTTCGTGCAGGGCTTTCAGAGCGACTCCCCCGGCCTGGGGCAGCCGGATTTGGAGAGCAAGCACTTCCCCGCCCTCCCTCACCAGCTGGCGGCCCCCGGCCAGCAGACTGTCTTCGAGGCCGGCCTGCAGAAAGCCTTCTCGCCCAACTGCTCGCCCACGCTGGCCTTCAAGGAGGACCTGCGGGCGGGCGACCTCCGCAAGCTGCCCGCCTGCGACTCGCTCAAACACAGCATGCAGGGGGGGGCCCTGCCGCACGCCCCGCACATGGCCTGCCGCGACCTCCCCATGCCTCAGCCACACTACGACTCCCCCAGCTGCAAAAATCCCCCCTACTGGTACTCGCCCAACGCCAGCACCCGCAGCCCCTCCTCGTACGACGGCAAGGCGGGGGCCGGCATGCTGGTGGACTTCATGGGCAGGACGGACCCCTCGTGTCTCAACCCCCACCTGAGCAGCCCGAGCGGCACCCACCCCCCCAAGGGCGAGAAGGAGCCCTTGGAGATGTCCCGGGCTCACCACCGAGGCCCCTACGCTTGCCCCCTGATCAATGACTTGAATATCTCCCCCGTACCGAGAGACTCTATGCTGCAGCTGCAGGACAACTACAGGTACCCCAGTTTTGCACCCCAAGGGCACCCCGTCATGGCCCCCACCCAGAAGAGCGGGTTTTTGGGGCCGATGGTAGAGCAACAGCACCCCGAGGACACTTTTACGGTCACCTCATTGTAGTGTCTGCTGACGTGCCAACCGGACAACGAGGTTTTGTTACAGGGTAGGTGCGGGGACACCCCCCCTCCATCCTCGGGACGGGGCTCGAGGGGGTGCTGAGCTGTTGGGGTGGGGTTGGGGTTGGGGGACACGGGGCGCCCGGGCCCTTCTCACCCCCCCGCCCCGCTGTTGTGTTTCTCTTGCAGAGGTAATTTAGCCAGCACTTTTTTTCTGGAACACTTTTCAAGTTCTGTATTTAACTGGGATTGGAACCGTTTGTTTGTTTTCTAAAAAAAAAAAAAAAAAAAGGAAAAAAAAAAGGGGGAAAAAAAAGAAAAAAAAAGAAAAGCAAAAAAAAAGGAAAAAAAAAAGAAAAAAACTGAAAAAAAAGTTAAAAAATAAGTGAAACGAAAGAGAAAAAAAATAACGGAAGAAGAGAAAAGGAAGAGAGAGACCCCCCCCCCCCCGCGTTTTTTTCCCCCCCTTCATACTAAAACCCGCTCCGTCTGAGGACGACCCGGCTCTGCTTTCCGGACTGCCGCCCCCACCTCCCGCCCCGCAGCAGGACAATCGGACGGACGGACGGACGGACGGACAGCACCGGCCCCCGCCGAGCCCAGGACAGAGCCGGCGGGCGGGCAGGGCTGGGCAGGCCACGGGACGTGGGGGTCAGCGGCCCCGAGCCCCCTCCCCGGTGCCGCGGGGACCCTCGGCCGCCCTCGGAGGGTCCGGTTTGGTTTTTGTTTTTTTGTTTTTGTTTTTGTTTTTTCTTTTTTTTTTTCTTTTTTTTTTTCTGTTTTCCTCCCCGTTTGCTCGCTTGCTGGGGGTGTTTTTCTCGCCGGATGACGCCGGTGGGTGTTTCGGAGAGCTGGCCGCGAGGAGACTTTGGCAGCTTCGCCGTGGGTCTCGGAGACGCAGCCGGCGCCCAGTAAGTGCCACGTGCGCCCCGCTGGTGCCTGTCCCCGGACGGCCGCGGCACCGTTTGGGCTGCGAGCACCCATGGGTGCTGCCGGTGGCGTCCCGTGGCCGAGCACTGACCCGGAGACCTCGGCTGCCCCAGGGTCTGTGGGTGGCTGGAGCGCAGGGTGCTCGGTGCCGGTGCCCAGGGTGCGGGGTGCTGGAGGACAGGGTGGATGGGTGCTGGAGACGGGGGCGGGTGGGTGCTGGGTGAGCAGGACCCCAGACCCTTGGGTGTGTGGGTGGCAAATGGGGGGTGAGCAGGACCCCAGATCCTGGGGATGTGGGTGCTGGATGGGGGATTTGTGGGACCCCAAACTCCTGGGTGTGTGGGTGCCCCAGATCCCTGGGCAGGTGGGTGCCAGACCCCTTGGCATGGGGGTGCTCGATGGGGGGGTTGCAGGACCCTAAACCCATGGGCAGGTGGGTGACAAATGATGGGGTGTGGAGGACCCCAAACCCCTGGGCATGTGGGTGCCAGATGGGGGATTTGTGGGACCCATGACCCCTGGGTGGGTGGGTGCTGGATGGGGACGGGCAGCACCCCAGACACCTGGGCATGTGGGTGCCAAACAGGGGCATGTGGGACCCCAAATCCCTGGGCAGGTGGGTGCTGGATGGGGGGGGTGCAGGACCCCAGACCCCTGGGTAGGTGGGTGCTGGATCGGGGGGGTGCGGGACCCCAGACCCATGGGCAGGTGGGTGCTGGACTCCTTGGCATGGGGGTGCCAGATGAGGGGGGTTGCAGGATCCCAAAACCCTGGGCAGGTGGGTGCCAGATTTGGGGCGTGCAGGACCCCAGACCCCTGGGCATGGGGGTGCTGGATATGGGTTTGTGGGACCCCAGACCCCTGGGCCACACGGGAAACCACCCATTCGGGCACGGATCCATCCCTTCTGCGGGAAGCCAGGCGGGGGGGGGGGGCGGGGGGGGGGCGGCCGGACGCTCACCCCTGTCCCCTCTCCCCGCAGCCAACCCAGCCAGCGGAGCCCCCG
>NC_048915.1:2842354-2878478 GCF_011077185.1 Oxyura jamaicensis
GACTGGGGAGGGGTAAGGGGATGTGGGAAGGGGGTTAGGGGCTCAGGAGAGGGGAGTTAGGAGTGTTGGGGGGAGTTAGGGGTCTGGAGGGGGGAGTTAGGGGGTCTGGAGGGGAGATTAGTGGGGCTGGGGTGTTTGGGGGTCTGAAGAGGGGGGTTAAAGGGGCTGGGGAGGGGAGACCAGGGGGTCTGGAGGGGGTTTAGTGGGGCTGAGGGTGTTAGGGGGTCTAGAAGTGGGTTAGAGGGGCTGGGGAGGGGGTAAGGGGGTGTGGGAAGGGGGTTATGGGCTCAGGAGAGGGGGTTAGTAGGACTGGAGGAGGAGGTAGGGGTCTGGGGGAGGGGGTTAGAGGGTTTAGGGCGTCTGGGCAGGGGTTTGTGGGGCTGGGGACTTAGGGGTTCAGGGGGAGGGGGTTAGGGTTCTCAGGGGGACTAGAGGATTAGTGGGGCTGGGGGTTAGGAGGCTTGGGGAGGGGGGGTTGGGGGTCTGGGGAGCGTCCCTCGCTTTGCGGTCCGCTGCAGGCCGCGCTGGCAGGGTCTGACAGCAGCCTGCCCTGAAGGAGCCTCCTCGGCTCGTACCTATACAACGAGGGTGCCCGGGCAGCGGGGCACCCTCCCTCCCTCCCTCCAGGAGGGGGACCTGCAGGCAGGTGCCTCCCTCGCCCCGCGCGGTCGGGCCACGGGTGCGGGCGAGCCGTAAGACTCCCGGGGTAAGGCAGCGCGCGGTAGGAAATGCCTTCCCCACTGGGAAATCCCTCGGAGCTCGCGGGGAAGCGGCGTCGAAGGGCGTTAACGGGACGGGGTCGGGAAGCTGGGGCAGATGCGCTGACCTGGCCCCGACCTCGGACCTTCTCCTCCTGCCAGGGGAGAAATAAGTTGCAGGAGAATGTCCTCGGGGTTGTACCTCGCCGGCAGTTAGGCTTGTGTTGGGGTTGCTCCTTTGGGATACGAATAGCAGATGTCCTTTGGAGGAAGGTAAGGGATCGCAGCTCCTCCCTCCTGGCTATTATTTGACCTCAGAGGCCGTCCTCGGGTTGTTTTTTGTTTCTTTTTCCCTGCCAAAAGTTTCACGTTTGGTGTTTCGTTCTGCTTTCAGCAGCAGCAGAACCGCCCGCCTTCACGCAGGGCAGAGCGCTGGTGGCTCGGTACCGCGGGCCGTCAGCGGACACGAACCAACAGCACAACAAAAACCCGGCAGTAAACACCCCTGCTCCAGACGAGGCCCTGATTTATTAATCCTCCCTTACCCCGTGTCCTTCCCCAGGCCTTGTGAGAACGGGAAGGCGGAAAGCAAACGGTGGGAGAAGCCAGCGGCGGGCGCGGGAGTTTCCCAGTGGCGGAGCTGAGGCAGAGCGTGCCTTTGTGGGAAGCGCTCGGTCCCATGAGGAAGGGGAATCGTTGCGTTTTCCACCCGTTTTTAGGCGCCTGCAGGAGTGCGAAACGCTGCCTTGCGACACTCTTGGGTCGGATTTGCCCCTTGTTGACCTTGAGTGGGATTTTTGTCGGAGGAACCGATACAGAGTTGATTCCAAACCTTGGTTAAAAACAAACCGGAGCTCACGTCCACCCGCTGCAAACGCGGGGCGGTGACAGGGTGACTTTGAAAATCTGCTTGCGATCACAGCCGAGGACAAGCTTTGTCCGGGAAGCAGGGTGGAGCAGGGCAGCGCTTCAGCTTTAAGCTTTTATTATTATTATTATTATTTTCTGAGTGCTGTTCTCAAAAGCAGAGTTTGAATGAGAGAGCTCGAGCTGAGCTTCAGAGGCCCGGCTCGTTCTAATCTTCGGTTGAGCTGCAGTTGGCGGCGCTGTCCCGGGGCTGGTTGGTGGCAGCAGGGCTCAAACCCGGGCCGTTTGCCTAAAAATGAGGGATTTCTGCGTGGGGAAAAGCCTCGCTCTGCTCGGGCCGAGGAGCAGGTTTCCTCGCTGCCTTACCGAGCAGGGGTTGCGTGAGGTTAGCCTCCAACGGCGATCCGAATACAAACTTCTCCCCAGGCCGCGTATTTGCGCTGCTTTAAAAAATAAACAGGTTTTTTTTTATACCTTGTCACAAGTTCAAAAAGCAAATGCCCCAAATTCCAGTCTTTAAAAAAAAAAAAAAACAACACAACTGAACTTCTGCTGGCTCCTGCCTGTCAGACTCTTCCTCCTCGCAGCTGCGGAGGCGAAGCCTTTCCAAGCTCTCTGCTGCTCCTCGGGGTTTTGGGAGCTGCTGTGGGGTGACGTTAGCAGGACCCCGGCTTAATTTGTCCCTTCCCAGCCCCGCAGAAGCGGAGGCGCGGCAGCAAAGGGCCTGATCTCGCCCGGATTTCCAGCTCGGGGTTCTGCCTGCTCCGCATTCCTGAGAAATCCTTCCAGCTCTGGTTTTCTGGAACTACGCTGGGGGTGGGCTGGGCAGGAGGGTGAACGGGAGGAAAAAGAAACGCGGCGTGTTCCCGACCGCTTGATTTTGTCCAAACCCTCCCCGAAACGTGGTTTTGTGGAGTGAAAAAGGGGTTGGGGCCGCAGCCCTCCCAGCTTCAGAGATCACCGAGGGTTCGAAGCGAGGAGCCGAGCTCTTGGGGCAGGGCCCCGGCCTGCTTTCCTGGGGAACAAGGCGACACGCCGAACGGAACGGGGCATTTCTCGGTTGCGATTCAGCAGGCGTTTGTGAGCAGTGATTCATAACAAATAACACAGCCTCCGCGCTGACTGCCGGCCCAGTTCCTCAGCATGCCTCGAATGTATCTCATTCCTCGGGGCTGGCCCAGGAAAAGTTGATTTCATTCACAAAGCTTAGATAATCGTGCAGGGTGTGGGCGGAGGGGTTAAAACTTCAGGGGTTGCCTCGTATGCACGGAGTTACGCTGGTAAATCAATCTCTTTTTTTTTTTTTTTTAATGGTGATGGGAGAACAAAGAGGGCTGAGATTGACCTTCCCGCAAAATCAGGTTCGTTTTCTTTGTCAGACTGCAACGAGGAAGATCTCAACAAGTCCCCGCTTTAATCCTCGCAGGCAGTTTGTTCCGGTAGGCTTTCTGGACTCCGACGTTGGATAATGTTTGCAAGTGAGGCTCCTGCTTCGGCAGAGCCGGGTTTGAGGGTAACACGCGGTGCTCGGTTACTCAGCCGAGCGAAAAAACCGCCGCTGCGTGCGCTGCACGACTTGGCCAAACCAGGAAAACGAGGGAGCGGCGGTGCTTGGTGAGCGCTGCCGTGTCCCTGTGCCCTCGTCCAGGAGGGGACGGGGCCACCTGGGGCCACCTGGCGGAAACACCCGGCCCAAAACCACTCCCAGGGGTTACAGCAGCCGGGCCAGGTCCCGGTGCGGCTGCCTGGGGCTCATCGTGCTCCTCGCTGTCACTTCCGAACCTCGGGGTGTTCGGGAGGCAAAGCAGCAGCGACGCTTTCCCCGTGCTGAAAGAAGCTCAGGAGAGCAAAACTCGGCGATTTTCCCAGCAGAGCAGCTGCCTGTCCGACGGCGTTGCTGTTCTCGCTGCGAACGGGGGCCGTAGGAAGCAACTGCGTATTTATAGCGAGCGTTTACTCTCGCTGCACAAGGCTAAATATTTGCGAGATCAGGCCCTGGCTTACCCCAGATGAACATTTATTTAAATATTCTCGGTATTTATAAACACCGGCTTTACAAAAGGCGTGTGGAAGTGGCTTCTGGGTAACGAGCAAACGCCCGCTCGGAGCGGAGCCGCCCCGGTGACATTTACTTCCTTTGTGTTTTTGCAACTCGGGGCAATAAAAGGGCCGCGTGTTTTCTGTTTGAGGAGGGGAGGCTCGCGGCCCATCCGACCCCGCTGCGGGCAGGAGGTGGGCAGCTTCGGGGCCGATCCCGAATCGTGGTTTTCTGCCAGGTAGGGCTTTTTTTTTTTTTTCCCCTTCCCGGGAGGCAGCAGGGGGAGGTCCCTCCCCAGCAGAGGCGAAGCGCGAACTTCCACGTCGTGCTGTTGAGCAAGCGGCGCAAAGCGCTCGGCGCAGCCTCGGTGCAAAGCTCGCCTTCAACTGAGAAACGGTTCCTCGAGATCCTGCCTGAATTCCTGAGCTCGCCGGAAGGCTTCCTGGCGTTGGCTTCCTGCAGAAGAGGTGGAGCACAGACGGATCTCAACGCGTGCCTCTGCCGGGGGATTTGCTGAAGAGGTGGTAAAGGACCAGGAGTCTCGGTCGGTGTCCCCCAAACGGGGTCAGCAGCGACCTGCCCTGTTCTCGTGGCACCTTCCCTGTCGGCTCCTCTCGTGGAGCGGGACTTGGGAGAAGCGTAAGGGGCGCTGTGATGGTGGGAGAGGAAGAGGGGGGAGCTCCTGCGCGTCGGCGGCGTTTGACATCGGTTCTTGAAGGCCCAAATCGCTGCGTGGGAGGCTGTCGCTGTGCCACTGCGTCGGAGCTGCTGCTCTGAGATCGCCGCTGACCTGTCGGGAAGGTTTCAGTTCCGGAGGGTAACGGGACGGGCGTGCTGTGGGGACAGGGACGGAGAGCTCACCAAGAGCCCCGCGCTGAACATAACTCCTTCCTGCTGCTGTAAACCAAACCCTAGCCAGGAGGTCATCGCGTCGCTTTCTGCTGGGAAGCCGTCGGTAGGAACTGAGACCTTCTCTTGCGCTGTGTGGTCGCATAACCTCCTCGGAAGGCGCTCGTTCGGTGCGCCTGGTGATGCGGTGGTTTGACCAACTGCTTTCTGAAGCCGAGGCCCTCTTCTTCCCACACGTGGATTTGAGATCAAAACCGAATCGTAAAGCAAAGGGGGGCAAGAGGAGGAAGTGTCTCCTCGCCCAGTGGGTGCTGAACGTGGGCCTCGCTGCCCCGGGACTTCCTGGAGGCCAGCTGAAACCGATGGGACCAGTTCATGGGAACGAGACCCACAGAGGACAGTTCAAGGGTGTTTGTTTCAGCGTGGTGCGAAGGCCCAGAAGATTGCTGCGACGTGGGAAAGGACAGCAGGGAGGATCATTGCTCCCTGTTTGCCGCGTTCTTGGGCTCTCTTCTTTCGGCTCCTGAACTTTGGCCCCCGCGGGCAGGGGACGCTGCGTGCCTGGGGGCTGGATGGCCGAGCCTGGCCGCCCTTGGTGTTCTTCAGCTTTCACCTCCTGTTCGGCCGCTGACGTTTCCCGTGACGTTACGGAGCTGTGTGCTTCTTCCAGGCCTCCGTTCCTCCTCGCTCGTAAAACCGGGCTAATGACTCTGACCTTTTGTTTGTAAAGCAGAAGGAGAAGGATCAACAAAATACCGGAGCTTATTTACTATCATTACCGAAATGATGAGCAACGCCACTTCGCGGTGCTTCAGAGAGGCTTCGCTTATAAGATGCTGGAAATCCCGAGAGAGAGAGAGAGGAAAAAAAAATCATTTCAGTTAGAAGAGGAGGAGGGGGAACGTTCCTCCCGGTCCAATCTTGTAAGCACACCCTCCTGCAGCGCATGAGGTAATACCTCCAGCCGTCGCCCTTCCCAGCTGGGCGTTTGGAATAGCCGCAGACGGTCTCTGATTTCTTTTTCCTGTACCAGCCAAGGGGGCTGGTGTCACGTCGCACGTGGGGGCGAGCCCTGCCTAAACCGTCCCCGTGGCGGGGAGTTGTGCAGAGCACTTCGTTGACCCGCTGTATCACCGCTAATAAGATCGAGCGTGGTTTTAATTTCTCATTTCCTCTTTTCGCCGGACGCCCTTTTCCTCCTTGTGAGAGCCTCGCTTCGAGTCCCCGCGTGGCAGAAGTCTTTGCTGCCGCTCAAAGCACGAGCGAGGCTCTGCTTTCAGGCGGCTGGAGGGCTTGAAGCGGCGCTGAGAGCGGGCTATCAGCCGCGGCGGCTGATGGAGCGGCGGAGCCGCGGTTCATGCGTGGAGTGCAAGAAATGGGATTTAATTGGGAGGGAGGGGGAACGGCAGCCCGGGCTGAATGGCTGGGTGAAAGTTCCCCGACCACCCCTTAGCCCAGCAAATAGTTGGTTGAGTGCTTGCCGGAGCGGAAGCGAGTTCCCTTTCAGGCACCCAGCTTTTGTGCACCGTAAGAAAAAAAAAAAAAGCTCGCGCTTCGGGTTCGGGCCTTGCAGCTGCAAAAAAAAACCAACACCAGCGCACACACCCAGATCCTGTTCTTTCAATACCAGCAGCTGCCGAGCCGATCCTGCGCCGGAGGAAGGCGTGTAGCTGTAAACACAGCTCGTGCAAAAACCTTTACCTTCTGTCCAGGGCAGCGCCAACCAACCGCCCGCTTCCCCTTCGGAGGCTCCGTTGGAAAGACGCGTGATTAACTCGTACCAAATCGCCTCGTGGTCGCTCGTGACAATTCAGCCTTGTGTCAAGGAGGTCGCGTCTAGGGGCCGGCTGCACGCGAGAGGTTTCCATAAAGCGGCTTATTTCTAGACCTCGCGGTGAGCTTTGGTGGAAGGACTCGCATCTTTAGCGTCCCGGCCAGGGCCTGATCTCTCTGCTTCCGAAGCGATGGTTTCAGCCCCTCCGAAACGCTTCGGGGCGACGCGGAGCCCGGCGCTCGCAGCTCACCGAAGGTGAGATCACCGCTGGGCTCGGAACGTGCAAAATGGAACAAAGAAGACTTTTTTTAATTATTCTTTTGGCCGTCCCAAGGAGATTACGCAGGCGTCTGTCACCGCATCCAAACTGCAACTCGACCTCCCCCGTCAGACCGGGGGGGGCCTGACGGAACCGCTGGGGCCTGCCTGGGAGGTTCTTCGCTCCCGCTGGCTGCGCCGGTGGAGAAAGTGAGCGCAGGGCTTGTCATCGTGCTGAGCCAAACCAGAAGGCTGCTGCTGCTGCTCCCGGCTCCCCGCAGCTCTGCCTGCAAATCCCCAGAGGCAGCCCGGGATCACGCGCCGTGCCCGGGCGTCGTGCAGGCGGCCTGAGCGCGCGCAAAAAGCAGACCCCGCGTCTGCACGCAGGTGAGGGAGGACCAGGAAGCCCCCGAAGTGGGGCAGGCCCCTTTTCCCCAGCCCAGGGCACGGGCAAGGGGAACGGCTCAGAAAAGCCACCAGGACACGGGGGGGCTTCTGGTATGTGTGAGCTTGTCGGGTCTGCCACATCTCAGGAGCGCCTGCGTTGCCCTTTCTCCGCTCCTGACATCCAAAAACCCTGTTAAGGGTCCTCACGTGGCATCATTTGTAACATTTTTGGCCTCCCACAGTAGAAAACCCGTGCGTTATTTGGACTTCATGAAGCCACTGTTTATAAACCACTTGAATTCGGATGCTCAAGGCTGTCCTCTTTTTTTTTTTGTGACAAATCCCAGCAGATAAAACACTTCTGGCAAATATCAGGGAGTCACTCTCTGCATTCCCCCCTCCCCCCCCTCATGTCAAAGGTTAACTTAAAATACGAATGCTGCAAAGATTCATTTAAGATATTTAAAACTGTTGAGGCAAGAATACATGTACATATTGTAATTACTTCCTTTTTCTTACAATTAAAGTAATTGGATTATATTTAATGAGCTATTTACATTTAATAATTAAGAAAAGCCTTATCTTTGCAGTATTCCCCAAGTGCAGCAGAAGGGTGGGGGCACTCCGAGCTGTGATATAATTATCTAGGCGTGAGTTGAAACCGAAAGAGCAGTGGAGCTGTACAGAAAACACTTGGACCGGGTTTGTTCCCACTCCTTCATTAATCAAAATAGTTTAGCGCGTGTTAACGGGGAGGAGGCTGAGCTTGGCTGCAAATGAGACAGAGTTTATCTGCTGCAGGGGAAGGTTAAAATACCTTCAGACTTGGGGAATAAGTCGTTAAGGGGGGGGGGGGAAACCCAACAACCCACGCCCTCTCTTTATTAATTACCCTCGGACGCGAGCGTGGCTTTGCACCGAGCGCTCTGTGAGGGGCTGCAGCCTCTCCTCCCGCTGCCGGAGGAGGCTGGTGGGAAGGAGAGGAGGAAGCCCGGCTCTCCTCGTTAGCAGTCATCCAGCCCGGGGAACGAGCGGCTCGGCCGTGTTTGCTTTAGCAGCCGTGCACCATTTGCAGAAGGTGGCCTGGAGATGCGTGCGGCGGCGCCTCTGCTACCTGCGCTACCTCAAAATGGAGCTGCCGGGAGCCGCGCTGCTGGCGGCACCGACCCGCCGCCCGTCGAGCCGGGACCTTTCCAGCTGAACCCGGTGCCGCCACAGCCTCCGAGCCTCGGGAAACGGCATCCGAGTCTTACCCGGCGCTCCTTTTGCCTGCGCCGGGACGGAACCGAAGCGACTTCTGCCCTGTGAAGCTTCGCGACCTCGACCTTTAAGGACGTGCTTTCGGGGCGATCCCCTGTTAGGATCCTGTTTTAGCAGGCTCCCGGGGCTCTTAGCCCGGGCAGCTCGCTGGGAGCCTTTGGCCCAGGCGTCGTTGGGGACCTCCTGCGGCTGGCCTCGAGCCTGCTTGCTGGCGAGGCCTCTGCCCTGTGCCTCTGGAATATCTGAGAGCCTACCGGGGGTTTTCAGTGTCTCGGTAAACCGAGGTTACCTCTTGAGGAGCTTGCGGCGTTGGTCTGCGTTGCCCCTAACCTTGCATCCCTGCCAAAATTATGCGTGGGTTTACCGGGAAGCGTTCTGCTCCCTTTTCTCTGGTGTTTCCTAGGAGGCAACAAAGCCGGAGCTCCCCGAGCGCTGGAGGAGCCCCGTCTCTCTCCTGACGCATCCCCTCCCAGCAAAGACCTTGAAACCTTTCTGTTTCTGAGCCTTAATTCCTGTTTAATCAATAGTTCCCTATTCCGAGAATCAGATCTCTGTGACAGCTCTCCTTAATTGAGCTAAACTGCCTTTCTCTTGTCACATCTCTTCCAGAGTTTGATTTCAGCGCGTTTGTTCTGCCTGCACCCTCGCCGGGCGTTGGGAGGAACGCCCGGTGACCCTCTTTGTTTAACGTGGTTCTCTGCTAAATGAGTGAAAACCTTAATTAGGGCAATGGTGTGTTTTAGGAATTAACAAAAAAAAGCCTAGGTCAAACCGCTGGCGCTGTGTGCGCTCAGCAGAAGCTCGGAGGATCCGTTTGTTCCCCAGCAGAGGCACCCCCAGCCTTCCACCCCCGGCCTGATTCCTGCCAGCAGCTTCGAGCTCGTCCCTCTCCAGGAGAACGGGCTGCCGTTTATTCCGGCAAGATCATCTTCAGTAAAGCTGATCACCAAAGTTTCAAAGGAAGAGCCAAATTTTCAGTCGCACCTGTGCAATCCCCTCGAGGGCAGTAAATGATGATGGGAATGCATGAGCCAGACATAAAAAAAACGCAGAAAATGGCTTTCCGAGTCTCTTTGGCATTTTTCAGAGCCAGCGGACTGGAAAAAAAAAGGAAAAAAAGGGTATTTTTACTCCGGGAAGCGAGCAGGCTGGCTGTTCGTTGTCTCAAGGACTGCGCAGTGCTTCCTTCTGCTGCGGGGCCGGCGTCGGGACAGCGCGGTGGAGGCGCGCGGCGCTGCTCCTGCCCCACGCCGTCGCCAAAACGCCCCTTCCGTACCAGCAGCAGGTCGTGTCGCCCAGATTCTCGACTTGGTGACCGCAGTGGGTTTGTGATACATAAAGGGGTGCTTCGGGGGATCGCCCGCGCTCTCCTCTAGGAGACAGCCTGGGCTTTCGGTAGACCCTGCTTCAGGAAAGCTTTTTGTGGTGCTGGGGGAGAACTCGGCCCTCTCAGCGCCTGGGAGGAGATGCGGGCGGCGTTTTTTCCCCCCCCCCCAACGCACGGGGATTTACCCGTGCATCTCCCCCGTGGGTTATGGGGAGAACGGAGCGCGGTGAAAGGCGGCAGCCCTGCAGCTGCCCTGCGCTGCTGACTCCTGCTCAGCTGCTGGCAGGCTGGGCTCTTAATGACAGATGAGCCCGTGACGCGTTTTTGGGAATGAATACTTGTTACAGCTGGCGGGATGGAGCAGTTTGTGGCATCGCGTGGCAGTTTGCTCTATAATTTCACTCCCTATTGCTCGGATGCAGCACTGATTGCTAGGTCTCTCTCCGAGTGTGGAGCTGGAGCATTTCTGATTGCTGCATCCCACTTCTCTGTGGCTGCATTGTGAGCCTGGATATAGCCCTGAGCGCTCAGCACAGCCTTCTGCTGATATTTTTTTTTCCACTTCTCCGTGTGTGTGTGTGTGTGGCTGCTGCTTCCCTTTCTGCTAGTCTTTTGGGGTTACATAAAAGCCGGTCTCTTTCTGGCCATTACAGCTACATGGGGGAGTAGTTACTGCTGAGAGAAGCTTGAAATTTGAAGCAGAGTTGTCACAGGCATTAGAAAGAACAGTCAGGCTGCGTTGGCAAGCTACTGAGTTAAGTCTCATTTCATACTGATGGGAATTTCAGATCTGATTATCTCCTTCCTCCCTCATTCCCAAACCTGCTGGTGTGGCTAATCCCCCGACGGGTACTCCTGAAGGCTGCTCCGCGAGGCGCTCAGCCGAAGGCTTGGGCTCCTTGGCCGTGCTGCTTCTCCGTGGCCAGGCTGAGGATTTTGGGGGGGCGCTGCCCAGGGCTTGGCGCTTCGGTCACCCCGAGGTGCTCCAAAACCGAGCTCGCTTTTCCCTCCCCGTTCCCCAAAACCGCGCTCTGTCCTCCCCAGGTGCTTTGTGCCGCACCAGACACCGTGACAGATGACGGCACCGCCGGGGTCCAGATTTATTTGCAGATGGTCCCAGATCTGAGAGGTGGCGTGTCGCATCGAGCGGGGAATTACCCAGGTGACTCCCACTAACGCTATGCTCCCCGCTCACATACCGGCGAGAAGAACCTCGCCGCATCTCCCCTCGCCTGTTATTTACAGCCCTTTGTGTGCCTCGCACGCCCACGGCTCACCTCGCAGCCCTGCCTTCCCCTCCGCACCGCGGCGCTGCCCGGGCTCCCCGCCTGCCCTACAAACCCCCCCCGGCCCCCGGTGCTGTTCGCTGCCCCTCTCCGGGCCGCTCGTTAGCGAGCGTTCGCTGCGAGTTGCTGTTTGCAGTCGACAGAACCCGCGTAGGAAAGCAACAACTCCATCCGAAAAACGGCCCCGCGTCGCTTCTCAGTGCTCGTAATCCAAGTCTGTCTCCGTTATTGTTCGGAACAATCGTCCAATTTTCCTGTGCCAGCCCTATTTATTAAAAATAGTCAATAAGGCGCAGCTTTGTGCGAGGGGTTTATAGCCTGGCAGTCCTCGGCTGAAACGAACCAATTGTACTTGATTCGAATCCAGAACCGGGATCCCTGTGTGATCTGCTGCAGCAGGGCTCGCGCGGGGAGCAGTCGCCGACTTGCCGATCGGAAATCGGGGAGCAGGAGGCTCGTCTTAAATTTACCTCGGGCTTTGCTCGGGGTGCTGGATTAGGAAAGGCAAAAATCGCGTGCTGCGGGGTTTTTTTTTCCCCGTTACTGGCCCGTGTTGAGCCACCAGAGCATTTACAGAAAGAATTGCCAAGGTCAGAATCCACTTAACAACCGGTGAGCGAGGCGTCTGGGTGGGAGCTTGTCGTGGAGGGAGCCGCGTGAAGAAGCCCCGTGCACGAATCCTGCTCTCCTGGAGAAAACACGAGGAGGCCCAGCACGCGGTGAGCCGGCACGGGAGCTGCTGGGGAGGACGATGGGGAGCAGAAAGCCCGGCGGATCCCGGCAACGAGGTGCCAGCTGTGGCTGGAAGAGCACAAGGAACCCGGGAGCGGTAATGTCGGCTCGCGGGGCTTTTGTCGTGCTCAGCAAACTTCCTGGGCCGGGGCTCAGCAACGCCTGCGTAAGCGTTTCGGGAGAGGGGAAATGATGAGGAATTCTGGCAATGCCCGGCTGGAGGTGGGGCGGCGTGCAGCTGCGGGGAGGCGAAGGAAGGGAAAAGAGCCACGGGGCGAAGCTGGGCTTTGCGGATGGTTTGGCTTTTAGTCACCGCCGTCGGAACGAGGCTCGGAGCCTTCCTCCAGTCAAGCCGTGACTTGGATCTGCAGGAGAAACGCTCGCCCCGAGCAGGGAGGAAGGTTCTGCTCCGAGCGGGGCAGAGCAAACCGTCTGCGAACTTCAGAAAAACCCCTCGCTGCTTGGTTTGGAGAAGGCGTGAAGCACGACGGTTAGGAGGCCGGGCGTTTTGGACGTCGACTGCTGCAGCAGCGCTCGTGGATTTGGCACGCGAGCGGCGCCGGCGCGTTTCCCAACAGCTCCCCCGACCAGCAGCCCTCTGCAACCAGCAAAGATCGCTCAACGTCTTCCCTCGCACAGCTCGCGCTGGGTTTCGGTGCGGTGCCTGCCTCTCTTTTTTTTTTTTTTTTCCATATTCATCAGAAATCTGTTGCAGGCAGTTTCTTCTCTCCTTTTAGCACGCCCGTCTCCTCCCCCACGGCAGCGGGGCAGTTGCTCCGTGCCCACCGAGCGCCTTCCTCGCCGTTTCTCACAAGCAGCGTCCGCGCCCCAGACTCCAGCGCCGAAACAAATCTGATCTCGGGCATTAATAAGCGAGTGGAAATGCTTATCTTTGCCTAAAAGATAAGGATTTGGTTTTTTTGGCCTCGTGATTCATTTAAATTGCTTCTGAATGGTAGGATTTAGTAATAATAAACGGTCTGCGGTGGTTACGTGACAGTGACTAATGCCTGATGACCACTCTGGCTAGCTGGGCTGGAAAACTGCTGTGCTGTTCTGCCCTGACTGCTGAAAGTAAAGCCTTGCTGGATGGCCCTTGCCGGTAGCGTGCTGTCAATCACTTTCCTAATGACTCTTTTAAAGAATAAAAGCAAGAGCCTCCTGGAAAGCTTTTTTTAGGCCCGGCCCTTCCTCGTTTCACTTCGGGTGGCCCTTCCCTGCCCCCAGCTGTACGTCTTGTGCTGGCTTCGGTGCTTTGCTTCCTCCTCCTTCCTCTGGTGTCCCTTCTGCACTTTATTTTCTGCCCCTCCTGCTTTCAAAACAGCCTGCTTATTTTCCAATCCAGCCTATTAATCTCTGTCCCACCTACTCAGGAGGCATGAAGGTTTTACAGGAGCCCATTAGCTGTTATCTCTGTACCTACCCACCGAAGGCTGATGGGGAAAAATGAGGTCGAACGGGGAAGTGCCGCCTTCGGGGGGCATTGACTGCCTTTTTTTTTTTTGCCTTGCTGGTGTTGGCACCGGGCTCCGTAGGTCCCACATTTCCTACCTGCTTACTGCAAAACCACCTGAAACCTCAAAGCTCCTTGTCCTTCCGCTCGAAGGGAGAGGAAATGTTGCTTTAAACCCCTCTGACCGCCGAGGCTGGCCGTCCATCACCCATCCCATCCTTCCTGCCTTGCTCGCCCCCGCTGCAGGGTCACCATCTCCTTGTGCTGCCGCTCGCCAGCCCTCGTCCGGGGTTAGGAGCAGCAGCGGGGCCGCGGAGCCGTCCCCGTCGGAGCCGTCCCCGTCGGAGCCGTCCCCGTCGGAGCCGTCCCCGTTGCCTTGGGAAGAAGCGGCGCTGGCGGAGCCGTCCCAAGGGCGAAACTCTCGATTCTGCAGCGGAGTGTGGCAGGCTGTGCCGGGAGGGTGGGGGTGGCTGGCAGCACGAGCTAGGCTGTAAGGGGAGGGTTTTTATAAAGGGAGGGTTTTTCTTAGCCCTTCTCGCTGCTGGCTGTCCTGCACCGGTGCAGATTCCTGCCGGAGTCGGGCAGTACCCTCGCAAAAAAGCAGCTCGCAGCGCTCCTCCTTGCTTCTGCTTTCAAATCAGGCTTAAGGGAAAGGCTCTGGGAGAGGAAAGGTCCAGCCAGCATATGCAGGCTGCTGGGGGTTTGTGGTTTCCGGGGGCATTACTCCATTTTTCTGCCCTTTTTTTCCCCGTAAGCGCAGAGATTTGTGCTACCTGCTCCGGCTGACCCGGCGTACCTATCATCATTTGTGTATTTTTTGCCTTTCGCAACGCGAGCTCGCATCCTCTGCCCCCTTACAGCCACGTTGTTTTTTTCCTCTTGCTGTTTTCCTCCCATCTGTCCTGTGCCGTGGAAGGTTTCCAGCCGGGCTCGGTGTCCACCCAGGCTCTGCAGCTCCCACCGCATGTGCTGCCCTGGCCAAGCCCCGAGGAGCACGGGGGAGAAGCTCGACGCAGGCAGCCTGCAAATGCCTGCCTTGTTTATGAGAGCTGCTCGTCGGTGCAGACTGCAGTCTGGGGGGAGCTGGGAAACTTTGTCTGGCTTAAAGCGCTAAAGCTGGCAAAAGATTGTAGGGCTTGGGCTGTAATCAATAAAACCCGGGGTGTTTAGAAGCGAAGGTCAGAGTCCTTCCTTATTTCACCCCGTTCTTTAAATATCCCGGCAGTTACCGATGGCTGCTGCAGCGCTTGGGCACGGCGAAGACCGACGCGGAGCTCAGACCTGGGGAGAATCTCTTGATTTGGGGACAAATCGCCCCTCTTCTGGGAGCTTTGCAATTTCGGGGACCCTTTCCTCGTGCGGGGGCGAGCGCGCAAAACCCCTCGCTCGGAGGCGACGCGAAATGGCAACCTCCAGCTGTTTGTCTGGGAGATAGCTCTTGAACTCCTCTGCCTTAATGGGTCAAATTTAGCAATTCAAAATCTGGCTCGGGAGGTAATTAGGAGGGATAATGCCCACTTCTTCCTCTTACCGCCCTGATAGAAAAGCATCCAGGAAGGACTCCTGGACCTCAAAGATAAGCTGCCAGCTGCCACGGAGACTATCAAAGGGTGGCTCAAAGTCAAGAGCAAGCAGCTGATTTTTTATGGCGCTCGGTTTTTTGCTGCTGGTGACAGGAAGCCATGTTCCCCGAGCTGTTAGCTTCCTGTTTTATTTTTACACCCAGCCCGAGCAGATCAGCATGCCTATCACATGGGAGCTGCCTGCTCCTCTCGGGCTGTTCCTCAGCTGACCTAGAAAAGCCATTCTTTCCCCTTCTAAATTAATCAGGAGGTCGGGATGGATTTGCTTTCGCCGAGGTTTGAAGGCTTCGTGCGTGGATCGCGCTCCTCGCTCCCCAAGTTTCCCCCTCTCCCGGAGGCAGGCGCTCCGAGAGGCGTTTGCAGCTCCAACGTTTCGGCCTGGTAGCAGAGGAGATTTGTCGGTTCGAGGCCCTGACCTGCACGTAAAAGCACTTTCTGCAGCATAACTTCCTGCCACTTACGTGTTCTTGATTTTTAAGAAAGCCCTGGAAGCTTGGCCTGCCCGTGGCACAATCAATCTTGATTTCTCTCCGAGCGCTTTAGCCCTGCATCCTGATTAGAGCTCCCTCAGCGTTCCACTGCCCCGGCTGCGAAAACAATGGTCCAGTGTAAACCTCAGCCCTGGGGGATTTCCCGAGGGAAGAGGGGTGCAGCCTGCAGGATAAGGCACAGCCACCAGAAAGTTTCCTGGTCAGCTGCGAGCGCTTCCTGTTGTTCCAGGAGAGCCCCGGCCGTGCTGGGGGCACCGTGCCCGCCTCGGCGTGCTGCGAGAAGCTTTTTATTTATTTATTTTTAAACCTCTCCCGTCTTCATCCTCTGGGTTTAAGCCAACCTGAGAGCTCGTACGGCTCGCCCGAGGCGCTGTGCGTGAGCGCGGGAGGAAGGAGGCTGCTCCGAGGCGGCGGATGGGTAGGAAGGGAACAACGGCCGCGGCGGTGCCGGCAGCACCTTGCGCGTGGGCGATGCCGTGGAGTTTTCCATCTCTGCCTCTGTACCTGAGCTGCTGGGGCTTCGCTGTCGCCGCAAGTCGTGGAACAGCGGGATCTTTATTTCTGAAGAAGCAGTTTTATAAGGGTGGGGGGCGGGGGGGGGGAAGGAGGCTTATAAATAAAGCCATTCGAGAGCAGGAAAAACGAACACCATGGCTCTGGTGTGCCTGGAATTTGCGGTTGAGTAATCCTTTCCTGTTTCTTTTTTGGGTTGTTTTTCATCTTTCAGAACAGTGCCTGAAGCAGGTCCACCATGCCGTTAGTAACGAGGAACATTGAGCCAAGGCACCTGTGCCGTCAGACGTTGCCTAGCGTTCGAAGCGAGCTGGAATGCATGACCAACATCACCCTGGCAAATGTCATTCGACAGCTGGGCAGCCTGAGTGAGTACCATGGCGAGCCTGCGCGTTGCCCTCAGGAGTCGCTAGTGCTCTTTATTTAGCTCCCTTTCTACTCTTGTGTTCCTATTTCTCCCCCATCTGCCTTCCCTGGGTAATGCTAAAATGTTTTCCGAAAGAAATCCGATGCTAATTTCATATCCCTGGTCCCACTGCCTTCCCATCTAAAAGAAAATGGGGAGGGGGGTGGGGGGCGTGTGTGTGTGCGTGCGCGTGTGAAAGGCTGCGGCGAAGCTGCAGATGGAAGGATGGAGCACAACTCAGCCTTGTAAAATGGGAGGCTCTCAGAGCAGCCAGGATCCTGTGTCGGAGAATGCGCCTGTAATTGCACGCGCTACTAAATGGAGCTTGACTGTGTTGAATCTGCAGCGTGGAAGTAGTCTTAGTTTTAATGAAAGATAATTAAAGCGCCCATGCAGAAGGCGCCTGGTTGCCCCTGCTGTTTGTTACCTCGGAAGACCCAAAGGCCCCAGCCCGAGCAAAGCGCCTGCCTCCGGAGCGTGGGGGGGGGGCCTGGGGCCGCTCGCTCAAATGGCGGCGCAGGCTGGAGCCGTGCCGAGCTCAGCTCTCCGGTGGGCTGACCGACAGCCTCGGGAGGGCCAGAGGGAAAACGGGAGCCTACGTGCCACAGGAGGAGAGAAGAGTTAATTGTGGTCTCTCCGGGATGGCTCCTTTACTCTGTCGAAGCGCTCTGGCTTCTGATGAGCCACCTTTGCCCTTGAAGCAAACCTTTGATAATCAAACGAATATATTGTTTAGCTGTGTGGCGGTGGCTGCGAGCGCTCCTGCTTGCTCCGCAGAGCGAGCCCCTTGGCTTTTGCAGCAGCCTGAACGTGGCAGGGGAGCTTTGGGAACGGTCTCTTGCCAGCAGGGAAAAACCAAGGCTGTTGGTAAAATCTGGGCCCGTGTTTGCTGCCAGCCAGCATCGCGTTCTGTCGGGCTGCGGAAATGTCACCGCGCAGGCAGGGCCGGCCTTGCTGCCTGTATCCGGCTGACCCTCGCTCGTTCATTAGGTCTGGGAGCCAAGGTGGTTGTGGGGCGTGAGGAAAACCCATCTCGTGCACGGGAAACGAGGAGGAAGAAGGCAGGAAAGCCGTGCAGATCTCAGCTGCGCAGCAAGCTAATCCCAGTGCAAAGGCACGCGGTGGGTTGGTGTGACAGAGCCCTGGCGAGATCCTGCAGGTTTAGACCTCAGATATTCAGAGCTTCCCTGCGTCTGCCTCGTCAGAGGCAGCAAAGCTCTGGAAGGCAAACTGCAGCCCGGATCCTTCACTGGGATGTCGCGCCCCGATGCTGGACCAATCTCAGGTACCCCGAGGGGAGCACCAGAGGGGGAAGCTCGGGAGAGGTGGCTCTAAGTGACACTGGTGTGCTTCCCCGTGCCAGAGGGGACGAGGCACGTGGGGAGGAAACGACGAGCGCCATCTCCTACCCGCCTCCCTGGGCTCAGCAGTATTTGAAACGAACCAATGCTCAGACTAGCTGCTGCGGAGCGCTCGCACCCAACCTCCTGCCCCCCTGCCTTACCTCCCTGCTTGGGAGGAAGAAATCTGCTCCGTCCTCGTACGGTGAATATTACAGGAACGTAAAGCAGGTTCAGTAGGCTGTGACAGCACTGTCAAGTGAATAATCAGCCAAGCCTACTGCACCACAGTCTCTTTACAAAGATGCAAACATAAATCTTGTCAAACTTTCATATTCCAGTGAGTTTAGCCTTCGTTACTATCACAGCTGGTAGCACTTTGTATAAGTCGACTGTGCATTTGTGTGGGGTTTTATAGAATCCACGAGCTAAAGATGGAAAGACCTATTAAATCATGCCGTCTGTCTTCCTGCCAGTGCATGACAGAGATAATTCTGATTGCAAGTTGCACTTTTGCAGCCGAAGTAACTAAAGCAAAAAATTAATCTCTGCCTTGCCCCAGCCAAAACCGCACCTGAAACGCAGAAGCGCGCGGGAGATCCTGGCTGAGGCAGGACTGCTGCACTTAGGCAGGGGAATACACCCCACCCCGTCTCCTTCCAGGGTTAAGACCACCGTAGGCAACGCTGCTCGTGTT
Source organism: Oxyura jamaicensis (assembly GCF_011077185.1). Lineage (NCBI taxonomy): Eukaryota > Metazoa > Chordata > Aves > Anseriformes > Anatidae > Oxyura > Oxyura jamaicensis. The sequence continues at coordinate 2,860,314 of NC_048915.1, forward strand.
GTTGTGCGCTCGAAACGGACCGCTCAGCATCGCAAACCAAAGCCCTGATTTCCTTTCCCTAATGCTCGCCGCAGTTCCCTGCGAAATTTGGAACCGATTCTCAGCTCTCGTTAAGGTAGAACCCAATTCCAGCTTTCCCCCCTTCCGAAGCTGGTGCTGGGGGAGTGTCAGATGATCCTACGGTTAAACGCCCGCTTCCTCCGGTCAAGTAGGAGAGCTGGGCTTCGGGAAACCTGGCTACAGCGAGAGCTAGCTGGCCCTTAGGTCTCCAGAAATAAAATCCTCCCCGTGAGATGAGGCAGGCTGGCTGGGCTCGTTACCGGAGCATATGCGGAGACGGCGTTGTCTGGGAGAGTGGAAGGGGTTCAGCTGAAGTTAACTTCCAGCATTTGCTTCCCGCAGACGCTTCAAGCTGCCGTTGCCACCTAGAAGGCTGGAGGAGGTTGGTTGGTTGTTTTTTTTTTTAACCCGGCTTGTTCTCTGGGCTTGGCAGTGGAAGGAGAGCTGCATGGGGTTGGGAACGAGTAGCTGATAAGGGGAGGAGAATGGACACCTTCTTCTGGCGTTGGTGTCAGCCAGGGAGTTGAAGGTGTCTGTAGAGGCTTTGGCGGGTGCCCTTGCTCGCCATGTGGAAGAGGCTCCTGCCTTTCTGCTGCGACTTGTTGCAGACGCGCAGCTTTTCCAAAATTGCTGTGAAACTCGGGCCTCCGGCTGGTTATCCTTTCCTGAATGTCGGCGAGGATCTTTAGGAGTAACAGATTCCAGAACAAACTGTCGGCCATATGATGATGCGCTTCCAAACCAGACTGCTTGTTGGGAGCAGCCTCGTACTCAGCAGCCGTGGCTGGAAATGTTTCCCATCAGTGGGAACTCCACGGGCCGACGACGTCTGGTGTCAGTGCCGAACCGGTTCGGATCAGCGTTGTCCTCAGCGCGCTTGGGGTTCCCGGTTTGAGGTTGTGCCTGAGAGCAGAGCAGAAAATACTCACTGTAGGCTCTTGGCTTTCTTTTTGTGCCCATCTCTGCTGACCTGTGGTCAGCTCCTGTTTATACGTCGATTTGAAACCCCTAAGGACAGGGCACGTCTTTTTGTTATGCTTCGAAGTGGTGCGGGGAGCTCCTGATCCAAGCCCCTGGGCGCTCTGGCCGTCCAAACGATGGATGATGTTTGTCACCGTAGCCCACTGGGCAATCCAAGCTGTTACGGAGAGAATATTCCCGTTTCAGAAGTTCCCCTTTGCTTTTGATTTAGAATAAACGTGAATGCATCATTTTTTCAGACACTGCCACCTGAAGGAACAAAAGGGTCAGTGCTTTCGTCTGTGGTTACAGCTCAGGCTGTAGGATCAAGGACTTGGTCTGCTCTCTGGTTGCAGAGTACTTTGAGCTTGTAAATACGTGCCAGTTACCCTGGAGGCAGGCCTGCTGGAGACTGGGAGCCTTTGAGATTCTCCAGAGCAATAAAAACCTGACTGTGTTTTCTTGTCTAATAAACAGAACAGCAGAGAATCTTAAAGGACCGACAGACCCATCCAGATTCAGACCAGTATCATGTTCTCAGCCCTCTTTTTTTTCATGACTTTAATGCTGACGTGCCTGTGTGTTTCCATTGTTCCTTTACGGCCTAAAGATCCCTTAGAAACGTCAGGCTTTGGTGGAACAGCGCCTTGTCTTCCTGGGTTTTAAACTTAACGCTGACAAACTTGAAAAGAAAGTACGGTTCTTTCTTCTTCCTTCCTTCCTTCCTTCTTCAGGAAAACAAATGGGGGAGATCGCATGCGGTCTGTGGCTCGTGGGGGTAACGTGGACGCTTTAATATTGCAGGTAAATTTGCAGAAGACATATTTGGAGAGTTGTTTACTCAAGCCAACACTTTTGCCTCTCGGGTGAGCGTTCTAGTCGAGAGAGTCGACCGCTTGCAAGTCAAAGTCACTCAGCTGGATCCCAAAGAGGAAGAAGGTAATGGAGTGGAGCAGAGTCCTTGCAGACCAAGCGTGGTAAAGATCCTCGGTGAATCAGCGTGCTTGGTTCGTGACCCTAAAATAAGCCCAGTGCTGTGGTTGGTGTTGGAATGTCTTCTCTTGGACTGAGAGGGGCGGTTTCCTCCCCTCCCAAAAAGCACCATGATGCCCCTGTGCTTGCTTGTTAGCAAGTCTCCACGTGGAAACTCGCTCCTCAGCAGTCCGATAGCCGCGCGCTGCTTGGGTCTTGGGTGCAGGGATTCGCAGTCACATCTGTAGAGACACGGCTCTCGAGAGTTGCCGCAGCAGATCTTGGCCCAGCATGATCTGAGATTTGCTGGATTTCCCAAGAGATCTGTGGGAAAAGGAACCTGACCTTAAGAAGTGCCAAGCACGCCAAGAACTCCAACTGAAATCAGATGTTTGCTACTTGATCTTCGGTGTCATTGGCCTGGGTCAAGCTGTTCTTCACTTGCTCTCTCCTCTTTCTTACAGTCTCTCTGCAAGGCATTAACACCAGGAAGGCCTTCAAAAGCTCCACTACTCAGGACCAGAAGCTCTTCGACAGAGATTCTCTCCCGGTTCCTGTCCTTGAGACCTATGGGACCTGCGATACTCCTCCACCTCTCAACATTCTCTCCCCGTACAGGTAACGCTGCAACACCTTTGGCCCTGGTGCCATTACAGAGTACCTCTTCCCGCCAACCCGCTGAGGAGGTCATTTCCCATCCCACGCTTTATTGAAGTAACAGTCTGCAGTGGGAAATATTGTTGCCAAACTGAGGTCCACCAGGAAATCTCCATCCTTGGGATTACGCGAAACTTGCCTTTTGAGGCTGTACAAATGAGCATAGCTCGAAAATTATACGTTTGGTTACCCGCTGTCGCTTTTGTGACTGCCTTGGGGCAAGGCTTGGCTGGCACTGCATAAACATGCTAGGTGTTGTGCAGATGATGCATTTTTCTTGTGCTTCGCTGTAGCCCTGTGGCTCCTTTCCAGAAAGCCGCAGTGCAAACTGCAGAGCGTACATCTGTACGTGGCTCTCACCCAGGTGGGTGCAGCAGACTCCTGTAGCTCCGGAGATACGTCCTGTGGCCTTCCGTGCCTGGCCTGAGACGTCTGCTGTGACCTACGCGGGCTGTGCAACCAGTTCTTAGCAGTCCTGCCGTGCCATTTCGTCTCGTAGGTAGTAGAAGTAAGGGGGTCAGAATACAGAGACTTAGCCCACATCCATAAATATCTTTTGAACAGGTAAAAAGTAATTACAGATAGCTGGAGGCAGCTGTCTTCTGCCAGACGCGGCTGCACTGCAAAGTAGGAGAGTGTGTGTGCGCGTGCACGCGCGCTCATGAGTTTCAAGGACGCTGCTGCTCTGATTTAGGGTTCCTGGGCTGGGAAGAGGTTTTTTTTTTCACACCAAAAATACAAGACAAACAAGTGGGAGTTGGAGTGAGAGACCTGCTGCTCTCCTGGCGGTTGTTCAGAGCGGCTGAGTTCTTCAGGTGCCAAAATCCGGAGTAATGGAGAGTTGGTGTGAGGGCGAAAGCGATGGCAAGTAGGAGAGCTGGGACAAGCGGTGGCTGCTGCGGGGCGGTGGGTCTGCTGCTTGTTTGGAAACGGAGGACGGAGGCGAGAGCAGAGTGTTTGACCTTCTCACTGCAGATTTTTAAACTATTATCTGGGGCTGTGACTTGGGTTTTCTTTGGGCTTCAAACAAACGCGTGACTTGGCCCTTCTTTGTGTGTGTTTTCCCTTCCCTGTTCTAGGGACGATGGCAAAGAGGCTCTTAAATTCTACACGAATCCTTCGTATTTCTTTGACCTTTGGAAAGAGAAAATGCTTCAGGACACCAAGGATATTATGAAAGAAAAGCGGAAACATAGGGTGAGGAAATGGGAGATGTCTGCCAGCAGAAGCATGTCAGGGTGGGAAAGGAGGTGGGAAGTGCTAATGAACCATGGACTCCAAAGTTGCTATCCAAAATTCAGGTTTGCTCTCTTAAGCTCTTCAGGGATCAATTCAGAGAAGTTTTTATCTGGTTTACTTTCATCCCTGTTAATTAAAAAAAGACAACAAAGATATCCTTAATCTGTTTTTCCAAGTACCACCTTCTTTGTGTGGTTATAATGGCTTCATTTGTAGTCTTCAAACACAGCGCTGGTGCAGTCAGCAGGGGAGAAAGTTGTATCAGTCTTCTCTGCACTTCTGACGTGGCACGGGGGGCTGTTCAGTGCCGAAGCGGTGCAAATCCCACTGCCCCGACCCCATCGTTTCAAGTGCTGTAAAAAACTCTACCGTGGGAGAGTAAAGATGGGAGAAAACATCCCTTCAGGAGGGCAAAACCAGGCCGTAATGTTAAATTAGGGGCAATCAAGAGGCTTAGCAAAGCCATCTGAGCTGAAAGCACCAGGTTCCTGACTGGGTTACCAGAGGATTTGGACCCCTCTTCACCAACACCAAAGGTCACACCAAAAAATATTCGTTTCCAGCCCACTTCATGTAGCTTTTGAGCAACTGAAGTATGAAATAGCAAAACAGATCGTGCTCTTTCTAAATGAAAATAACAAAGGAGGGAGCTGGGGCATGTCAGAACACAGAAAACGAGCAGATCTTTGCGGGCAAGCATCCACACTGCACACCCAAAGCACTGAGCGCCAGCGAGGTGGTGGTGAGATCTGGCAGTCTTGACGCGGAGGCCAAAAACTGAATTGATGAGGGGCAACTGAGCTTTCCCTCTGCCCTCCAGGTGGTCATGCCAGGGTGTAACAATGGCATCATGTCTGGGCTGCACTAAGGGAACTGGCTGCTGTCTTTTTGATGCTGTCTGTGCTCCATCTCCTTTGTTTGGGAGGTCTTTGGAGCTTTCGGCAATCGGGAAAGTGAATGAAAAAATCCTGGCCCTCTTTGAGAATGTATTTTCTGGAAACTGCTGCATCTCCGTCCTATCCCTTCCTGTTCCCAGTGAGTTTAAAGCGAAAATAAGGCTTTTGTTTGATCCCTCCTCCCTTTCCTTTTACTCCCTTAGAAAGAGAAAAAGGAGAATCCTAACCGAGGAAATGTGAATCCACGGAAAATTAAAACCCGGAAAGAAGAGTGGGAGAAGCTGAAAATGGGACAAGAATTTGTCGAGATAAAGGACAAACATGGTCCTGCTGGGTAAGCAAGTCTGGGGCTCTCTGCTCAGCTCCCCAGCGAGGGGGAGCGGGCGGGCGTTGTTGATTGTAATGCAGTTCACCCTGCTCTGCAGCTTCTCCAGATCTGCTGCACAGCGTGGATCGATACCGCCACTAATCAGATTCTCCAAAGTAAATCCGTCTGCTGATTTAAAATTTGCTAAATAAATCAGGGAGCTACACGGTTTAAACAAGGTGGCAGGAACAGCTTCAGCAGCGAGTCTGCTCTCAGCTGCCTGCCTTGCGGGCACACAGGTGTCGAGAGCTGCGGCTCCCTGTCCCGTCGCGGCGCCCTGCCCATCGCACCTCGCCTCTGGGCCTTACGCTGAGGAGCAGGGTGGCATCCTGGTAGTAGCGTGTGATTGCTTTGTTCCATTTCACAAATGGCTCTTCACACCCGAAAGTTGAAGCGGGGGCAGTCCCCAGCCAAGTGTTTCGAGCTGCAGATCTCTCTTTAGCTCTGCTGGCTTGGGAATTCATTTAACTTTTGACACCAGGCAGGCTGGAAGCAGACCGCCCTCCCCACAATGCGCTTCTCGCCTGCTTGCTCCTTGCAGCTTCCTTTCATATAAGAAAAATCTCTCTTTAAATCACACTCTCCAGCTAAAAATAAAACTTGCTTTTAGTTTAATAGGAGAGCAGGTTTGGTTCCTAGCAGAGGAATCGAGCAGCACAACAGCACCATTTTCTTGCTCCTCTGTTTCCCCGTGGAAATGCGTCCACGCGTTTGAATTCCGTTGAGCTTCAGAGCCCCCAGGAACGGGGGGGGCTTCACCGCCCCACCCCACCCCACAGTGAGACGAGCCCGCTGCAACTTGAACGTGAGCGTGGCCTCTTCCTTCAGCAATGCTTCAGCTTTGGTCGTCTGCTTTTAACGGCGTCTCTGTTGGGTGTGCTTCCTGATAATCTATGCTCGAGCTTAATTTGCAATATTTAGAACCTCTTATTTTTTGTCGCTGACGAGCGGCGGCGTAACTTGGAGTCTATCAAGTGCAAGCTGGTCAAAATGCACTCGGAAGTTTTTTTTTTCCCCTAGAATCAAATGTTAAGAAAAATATTTCATTTTGTTGTTCAATAAAATACACTCATGTGTTGTTCTGCTGCGTGGCAGCAGTAAATAAACATGAGAGCGTCTAGCCAAAGAATTATGCAGAGTAAACTGTACGTGGTTCTTCAGTGGGATGCTTTGAGAAAAAGGCTTCTTTTTTTTAAAAAAAAATGTTGCTTTAAGGTTTTGTTTTGTGTATCCTGTTGTGGTGCTTGATAAGGTCCCACCTAAAGGCAGGTCCAGCTGTGCTGTGAAAAGCCATCCCTGCTAGGAAAGCTAATTTCTGAATCTCGCAGGTTGATCCGTCGACGTGGTTAAAATCCCTGCTGGCCGAACGCTGCGCGGCTGTGTGGCTGTAACCCTTCCAGGAGGCAAAGCGAGGGGGAAAACGACCTTTAGACGTTCCCTTGAACTCCTAAACGCGGTGCTTGTCTTGCTCCCTCAGGTACCCCTCTAACATGGTGTATCAGAACGGCAGCATCGGCTCCAACGAAAGCATGGACGTGAACTGCTACCCGCCACCGCCGCAGACTGACTCTATTGTGCCACCACCTCCTTCGTTCCCAGATGACAGCCTGCCTCCACCCCCGGTGGAATTTAGGTAAGCCTACGGGATCCCTGCTGTCACCGAGGAGTAGGAGGTGGTGTAAAAGGATGACATGAGACAGGCTGAGACAGTTCAGCCAAACTTCCTGACGGGTGTTGTATGGGAACCAGGATGCTCCTGTCTGGAGGGGAAGCGCAACTGCAGGCAGGGACAGTCGCAGCTCGCTGTAAATCCCAGCTGCCACCGTGGCTCCTGTACGGGAGGGCGGAACGGACTTGGGTGAGGACTCGAGCAGACTCGTTTTGCTTTCCTAAAGAGTGGGGTCCCCCTTAGTGGTCCGGCTCCGTTGCTTCAGTCCCTTTTTTCCAGCGCAGTTGTTCCAGACTCAAGCTGCTGACAGAGCTTTGCGTAGAACAGCTTCTGCCGCTTGTGGTTTTTCTTTGTTGTTGCCATTTGCCCTGTGATTTTTGACAAACGCGTGACGTGGGCACTGAAGATGTAGATGTAGTTAAATTTACAGGACTTGAACGCGCCAGCCAACCTCTTCCCGGAGACTCCAGTGGAAGTTGAGGGCAGCTGCTTTGTACCAGATGAAATGGTGACTTCCAGTCACCTCTAGAGAGGAGAATTACGGTCCAGCGGTGGCTTGAGACACACGGATTGAAACAAGAGAGTAGCTTTTTTTTTTTCTTGAAGGCAGTAACAGTATGTCTGATAGACAGGACTGCGTTAGCTTGTCTCCATCTTATCCAAAGGCAAGAGTGCTGCAGAAAAGGCTCTTCTGATGTGTCAAAGAGACCAAGCACTCCACTCTGCGGCGTGTTCCTCTAGGGCAGAGCAGAAACGAGCTTTCAGATGAAGCTTAAGCTGCCTCGTGCAGTTGCTTAGATCTCTGCCCAGCCACGGAGATCTTCTCCTAGCTGGTTTTGTTTTGGTGGCTTGTTTTTAAAGAATCCTGGGAGCGAGGTTTGATCTGCGGTAGCCTGTCATGGATCAGCACTGTGCACTGCCAAAAATCGTGACATTTTCATGGCAAACGTACCAAACCTCTTCTGCCTTACGGTGCGGCGAGATGTCGGCTTAGGGCTTGCTTTACACGTACATAGGGCGTTACAGTGTCTTTGGGGTAGCGTGGTTTTCTGGTACAACACAGCTCTCGTACGTGGGAACTCGGCGTTTTCCTTAAGAGCACGTTGGGTCTCCACGTCTTCCTCTCCAATCCCCGTGGCGAGCTCTGAGACGTGGTCGCTGCGCTCCAGCTCCGAGCCGTGGAATCCAGCGCGGAGATCTGTTCCTAGCAGGTGTTGGGAGCATATGCTCTCCTGGCATACCCACCAGTCCTCGTGCGATTTATCATGGTAGACATCCCTGCTTGACGTGTCGTAAGTCTGACCTCAGCACGGAGGGGTAGCGGCTCGCAGTGCTGCAGGAGCTCTTCAGCCAAGAGGCTGCTCGGAGCTCAGCTGTGACGCCCGGCCCCTGGCAGGGAGGTGAGATGGCTCGTGTTCTTGTCAGCCGGGGAGATGGGACAGATGATGGCGCTTCTGCCAGTCCCCAGAAGCTCTCCTTTGTCCTCGTGGCGTTGGCCAAAAGAAACGCTGCAAGAAAACTAAGACCAAGGAGCGAGGCCTCGTGGAAGCAGCAGTTAAACCTGGAAGTTAGGTTTTGTCCAGAGCACAGCGAACACACGGGGTTGGCATTAACGCTGCGTGGTCTAACCCGGCCTCAGAGCTAACAGCCTTCTGTCTCTCTCCTTCTGTTGCGACAGCTATCCTGTGGACAACCAAAGAGGTTCTGGTTCTGGAGGGACCAAAAGATCCAGCCTGGTCAGCCCGAGTCACCCGCCGCCAGCTCCTCCGATCGGATCCCCCTCCGGGACCAGGCCGGGCTTTGCTCCCCCTCCGGCGCCGCCTCCGCCACCGCCTCCGATGGGGAGCACGCCCCCGCCACCCCCACCCATGGGTTTCCCATCCCCGGGGACCCCACCACCCCCTTCACCCCCTTCCTTCCCTCCTCACCCCGAGTTTGCTGCCCCGCCACCGCCGCCGCCCCCTCCAGCGGTCGAATATGCCAGCGTGCTCCCGCCTCCGCTGCCTCAGCCAGGCAGCGGGAGCGCGCCGCCTCCCCCTCCACCCCCGCCGCCCCCCGGCCCCCCGCCGCTGTCCTCCAGTGGTCTGGATGGCCCCCCAGCGCCGCCTCCACCCTCGGACACCTCCGCCTCCAAGCCCAAGTCATCCTTGCCTGCGGTTAGCGATGCCAGGAGCGATCTGCTTTCGGCTATCCGTCAAGGTAAGCTTTCGTTTCGATGCCAGCTTTCTCCTTAGCCTGTGGAACAACCCCCGGTGTCCCGAGTGGGAGTTGGCTCCCGAGCAGGGCTGGGACTGTCCTGCGGCTCGGGGCTGGTCCCCAGTGGGCCCTCCTTGTGTGCCCACCCCGATGACACCCTGCCTGGGTTTTATGCCCCTGCCTGCGCTTTGGAAGTGGCCGTGGGAAGCCTGGTGCGGTCCAGGTGTGCGAAGCGGAGCGCGTGGCGGTGGCGTAACCCTGCAGAGGAGCACGGAAAGCGTTCCCTTCCCATTCCACCTGCCCACCCAGCCCGTCTTGGCTGTCATTCACCATCAGTGTTACTCTACAGCGTGTCCAATGCTCGCTGGCAGAGCGCAGGCCGTCGTGCTCGGAGGATTGCGTCGAAGGATGGCTGCCTTGGCGACTGCAGTGTGACCAAAGCCTTTGAATGATCCCCTCCGTTGCCTTCTTCCCCACAGGCTTCCAGCTCCGCAAGGTGGAAGAGCAGCGGGAACAGGAGAAGCGGGACGTTGTGGGCAATGACGTGGCAACCATCCTGTCACGCCGCATCGCTGTGGAGTACAGCGACTCCGAGGACGACTCCTCAGAGTTCGATGAGGACGAATGGTCGGATTAACCACGGTCCTATCCCCTCTGCTCCTTTCCTTCCCGGGTTAACAACTTCCTAAAGAACCGGGTGGCCGAACCCGCCACCGTTTTTCCTTTTCCACCCTGTAACCAAAGATGTGCCAAGGGTTTTCAGACAACCACCAGCATGTCTCCCCTCTCCCTCCCCCTCCAGCTTTGGCAGGGCTCTGTGCTCGCTGGGAAGCCTTTCCGAAAGGTCTCCTCGCGGACAGTGAGGATGGCGGCGCTGGGATTTAGCTGGAGGGAGCCTAACGGTTGCTTATTTAAGAGAGAACTGAACCTCCAGGTTCTCGATGCCACCAGACAGAGCACATAAAACCCCTCCATCCGGAGGGATTTTGAAAGTAAAGATGGATGATCCTGTTGTGGCCACGCGGCCTTTCAGATGAAGGACATTTCCAGCTAGTTTTCTCATTGCAACAGCAGACAGTTGATCTAATGGCTCTTCCTTGCCAGTGAATACTGGTAGTGCTGCAAGAAAATGGGCTTTAAATGCCTGTTCTCTGCTGCATCCCGCTGTCAAATAATCAGGTTTTGGCAATAGTGCACAATTCTTTCCCCTCTGACCCCCCTCAGTATTTCCAGACTTCCCCCCCCCCCCGCCGTGGGTGCGCTTCCTGGCTCTAGGGCTGCGGAGCGCATCGGGTGCAATGTGAGGAGGGGCTTGCTGTTTTTTTTTTTTTAAAGCTGCCTTCACCTTCCTCAGATCTGGGCTGCTTTGCCGAGCCTGCCAAAGGAGGCTCGCACGGAGGGACGCGAAGCCCAGGCGGAACGGTTGCTTGGCTTCCTGCTCCGGGAGGGGGGGAGCAGAGCCACTGCCCCGCCGAGCCGCGCCTGAGCGGTGGCAGCTCGGCGTTGCCGACCCCTCCGCTTCGTGCCGGGAGCGTGCTTGAGAAAAAAAAAAGAAGTGCCTAGAGCAGGGAGGTGGGGGGGGGGGCGGGGGAAGGTTCCCTGACCGCCGGGCACTTTGGCCCGTTCAGGGCAATGCTGCAGCCAGTTTGAAGAGGTGCTTTTCTGGTGCAGTGACCAGACTTTTTACGCAGGGACGTGAGTAGCAGAAAATGCTGGTGTGACCCTTGCTTCCTCTTCCCTTCCACCTAAGGAAGGGAGTTTGTGTGCCTCAAAACATCCCGCGTGTGAACTTGAGCTGCCCGTCGGTATCATCAGACCCAACCTCCGTCTTTTTTTCCCCGCGTTCTGTTGTTATAGTTAATTTTCAGAAAACGTTTCTTCTCCTGGCTAACCCCACGGAGTCCCTGGCTGCTCACTACAGACGCGGTCCTGGCAGGGGGAGAAAATGGAGAACTTGAACTCGCTGACCTAGGCGTTCCTGCTGGTTTCTGTTACCCAGCATCTATGCCTATCTCGCAAGTCCAGAAACCAGCCCCCCAGTGCCGCAGATGTGCTTTCTCTCTATGTTCACGGGGATGTGACCGTCTCCGCCGGGGTCATGCAAGGAAGCAATTCCAAAGCCTTTTGGAGGTCGTGGGCCCAGCCGTTGTGGGGTGGGACCAGCAGCACATCCCCTTCAGACCAAATCTCCGACCTCTTTGCCTTTCTTAACTGCCAAGTGTTCTGCCAGCTTGTGCCTGTTTGCTCTTCTCCGGCTTGCCTCGCGTAACCGTGTTGCTGATACCCGGAATGCCAGGCCCAGCCCCAGGCTGCCAGGCTGCTGAAAATCCTCCTTGAGGTTTGATTGATGATTTCCCTGCGTGCCATTGAGTTCTTACCGATTTCTCGCCTGTGTTTGTGCATTTTTTAATCTCTGACAGAGCAGATGAGGGCCTGGAGGATGGGTTTTTCCAGGGCGTGGGGCGAGCTGAGATCCAGCGCGACCCTGAGCACGATCAGGGGAGATTTACGGGACCTCTGCGCCGTTCCGTTTTGTCAGCGAGTCAGCTGCAGAGCAGGACGCAAAGGGCACAGCCAGCGAGGCATCCCGACGGGCCGGGAGCATCTGAGCAGTGCTAGTTCCAGGTTCTGGAAGAGGGAACAAACCCCTCGAGTGCCAGTGAGCCGTTGTGCAGCGGAGGGACTTGGAAATGCAAACTGATTATCGCTGCCGGCTGGGGAAGGGGGGCTGGAGGAGAAGCTCTGCCGCTGTTTTTCTGCTCTTTCTCTAAGCATCCTCCTCTGGCTTCTCTTGGAGACAGGTTCCTGGGGAAAACGGGCCTTTAAGCTAACCCAGGCTGACAGCGTTACCACACGGGGAAGCGAGGAGCTCACAGATGCCAAACCTGGGTTAATTTTAAATTGCCTTAAGTAGACTCGGCCCCTGTCGGGAAGGGGGAGCGAGTGTTTCTGTCGCGTGAAATGCAGACAAGTGCCATATTCCGTGCGACCCAGATGGGACGGGCTGCCAGGCAGGGCCGTGCCTCAGGGCCGGGGCCACGGTTGCCCCACGCTGCCTGTTGCACAAGGGCGCTGCGTGGGTGGGAGATCGGCATGGCCGCGGGTGGAGCCCGCTCCTCCGACTGCCTCGCCTGCTTGCGAAGCCCTCCTGGCAGCGGGAGGGACGCTGCTTTGTCCGTGCAAGCCTGCTGTAACCACGTCTGCTTTCGAACGTGCATCCCAAGGTGAGAACCCAAGCGGCTGGATCCTAAGCAGAGGGACCGTGGACGAGTGGGAGGGCTGCCTTTGTTTCGTTTTAAGTCTTTGGCCATGAAAAGCTCTAGCACGGAGATCCCTGAGAAACAACTGGTGTAAAGTGACCGTCTGAGAGCATCGTTGCAAAATTGCAGAGCGCTGGGCCACCAAGTAAGCTTAATATTTCTTAAACCAGTAGGGGAAGAGGAGAGGTGCCAAAAACAACCTTTGCAAGGCAGAGCAGCTGTGCTGTACCGCAGGGCTGCTGCCCCACATAGACCAAGGGCCTGCGCTCGACTCCCCTGCCAGTTTTGCTGTTGGTTGCTTACTCCTTCCTTTCTTTCCGCATCAGGCTGGGTTAGACAGAGAGCCTCGAGCATTTCACAAAGCCAAAAGCGAGAGCTGGCAGACTGGGTCCTCCCCTCTCCGCCTGCCCCGGGGGGAGAGCCCCCATCTTCCCATTTCAGCCCGACTCGTGTCCGCGGGGAGCCGCCGAGCCGGAGCAGCCATTTCGCCCTTCCGGGAGCCCTTTGCTCGGGGCGTGCTGCCTCCTTCCCCGTGCACATCGAGTTGGGGCAGGCCGCCGGCGCCTCGCTCCTGGTTAAACATTCTCCCGGTGTCCTCGCCCGCAGTGCTTGGCTGCCGGCAGCCTCTCCCCTGCCACCCCTCCTTCGTGCGCGCAGGGAAAGCCTCGTCCCGGCTCCCCGGGCTCAGCCCGGAGCCTCATCTGCAGTCGGTGACCTTCACTGCTTTCTCCTCTCCTTATCAGACCCAAAGCACCAGACCAGATCGAGGGAAGGGGCTCCTGGAGGTCCCAGATGGCCGAGAAACTGTGCGGAGTGTCATTTCAGGGAAAGGATATTTTCAGTCCGTGAACTTATTTAACGTGCCTCTCCTGGAAGCGCCTGCCCTTGACGGGCTCGGAGGGGAGCCCGCACGGGGCAGGTGCTGCTGCTCTGGGTCAGGTTTCCTTGCTGTTGGATTTTGGGGGTGCTTTTTTTTATTTCCTCTCTCTTTCGGTTTCAAACAAAGCCTTGAAGTGGGAAGTGGATCGAATGGTTTTTATTACTGTATTAACGTTCATTTTAATTCATTTCAGAAACTAACTCATTTTTCTTCCTGATTAGAATGTCTTAGAATTAGGCGAGCTGTAACCCTCCCGAAGTGCCTTATTTTCCTATATATGACAGAAATATATTTATAAGAGTAATTATTCCACTTGTATCGTAGGGGTTTATTGCTGAGCACAGGATGGGCCGGGAGAAGAGACGGGGGCCGTGCCCTGAAAGCCCCCGGCCTCTCCGGGGCCAGGAGGGTGCTGTAGGACGGATACTCAGGGCGCAGGGGGTTACTCGCTTCAGACCAAAGGACCTTCGGCAGAGAAACTCCATTTAAAAACACACAAAAAAAACACCTCACAAGCAAAATCCCGTAGGCTCGTTTGCCTTGGGTTTATTTTTACCCCTGCAAAACAAACGCTGGCGGCCAGACCCTGCTGCCTGGGGTGCGTGCGCGCGCCGGGGGGAGCGGAGCCGGGTCCGTACCTGCGCAGCCCGGCGCGGACTCGCTGCCTCCTGGTTCCCCGTGCCGTGTCTGTGTACCTTTCTCTGTCGGTTGCCGTGTAAGCCAGGCTTTCCTGCTGCTTTTTTCTTTTTTTTTTTTTTTTTTTTAATAATCGGCTCAGTAACCCCTGGATGAAGATCTCAATTGCAATTTTTTTTGTAATGTACATGTAAAAAAAAAAAAAAAAAACACGAACCAAAAAAAAACCAATTGCGATCCTTTTTTAAAACTGTAAACTTGATAAAAACCTTTCTATCCACCCGGTGCCTCCGTGTCTTCCTCCGGGCGCGTGGGGGTGTTGTGGGTGCTTCCTTAGCAGGGGGAAAGGGGCTGGTCCTGGGCACAGGGGCTGCTGCCGCTTGCCTGGCCCTTAATTTCCCCTGCGTGTGAGCGCGGTGGGGTGCCGGGCCATGTGAGTGCCCTGCAGGGCATCTCCCGAGGCTGCTGGGCCAGAATTTGAGGAGCCTGGAGCGCTCGGCATTTCATCGAGGGCACCCAGGCCGGGTGCTGGAGGCTCCCGAAGGATGCCGGTGCCGAGCTGCCTCCCCTAGGCCATCCCCGCAGAAATCCCCTCCAGTGCCGACACGCAGCCGGGGCAGGTCGGGGGTCACTGGGGAGGGGGAGCCGGCTCTGGGCAGCACCCAGGAAATAGCCCGGAGGAGCTGCCAGCCTCGGCGTGCTCCCTGCCATACAAAATGAGCCCCTGCTCCTGCTCCTGGAGAACGGAGCCGCTGCGGCTGGGCTGGGAAGGGGCTGCCGCTGATTTTTTGCCTCCATTTCATCAACTCAAGGTCCCTGCTGCCATTCATCTCCCCAGCCAGAGCAGCTCTGGCTCGCAGCCCCGCTTCCAGGTGCGTTTTGGGGGCTCGGTGCGTGCCTGATTTTCCGGTGTGGGTCTTGCTGCTCGGGGGACGCGACAGAAGGATCCGTCCCTGCCTTCACCGCGGGCTGCGCCATGCCAAATCCCCTTGGCTTCCAGGAGCCACCCGTGTGCTCGCGCTGCAGCGCTGCGCCTTTCCTGGCTGACAATAGTCCCTGGCTGCAAAACCTCATTAGATTAATTGGCCTTGCCAGCTTCTGAACAAGCAAGCCCTTTACTCGTGCTGGGGCGCCGAGGGCAGGGGAAGGAGGCATCTCCTGGGCCTGGTGCTTCGTGTCCCGGCTGTTGGCTCCATCTCGTGTCCGGGAGGAGCAGCCTGGGGACCCCGGCTCCTTTTTCTGCGTGCGTTTGGCTGCAGCCGGAGCCGCCTCGCTGCCTTTTGCTTTTCGGGGCCGCGTGCCAGCGCACAGCCCCGTGCTTTTGGGGGGTGCCAGCCCTCGCAAGTCATCTCCGCGTGCGTGCCGGGGGCGGTGGGAGCGCGCAGCTTTGTGCTGCTCCCCTGCAGGTACCTGGGGAGAGCTCCTGAAGATTGAGGAGCCTCCCATCGGCTGCAGCTCCCAGCCCGGGCTTTAGCTCGGTGCGGGGAGGAGAAGCCCAGCAGCGAGATTAATTGCGTGCTGGTGCTCTCAGAGCCCGAGCCCTTTCCGTGAGCAGCAGTTTCCTATGGCGGAGCTGCTCGCAGCTGGGGAGAGTCTCTCGGGCTCTGCCTGTGCCTTGGCACTCTGGCCCTGGCCGGGGCGTTTGATGTGTTTGTGTGTCTGTCTGCCACGGAGCTCGGCACCGGATCACAGCTGGCCGAGCTCCGGCTTCACAGGAGCCCCCCGTCTCCAAAGACCTATTTAATTTTCTCCTTCAAGGTGGTGTTAGCAACACCCAGAAGATGCTGCCGGCTGCCTTGGACGAGTGGGCTGCGTGTCCTTTCCACCACTGACGTCAGCTTCTCTCCCTTAATTCCCCCTCTGGGACCGAAGCGAGTGCAGGCACTGCCAGCTCTGATCAGCGTTAACAGCCTGCTCTCCCCGCGTGTGGCAGCGCGCTGCCGTGCCAATGTCACCCCCGACTCGCGCTGCCTCCCTCCGCCGAGCAGCCCTGGGTGGTGGGAGAGCTCTACCCTCGGCCAAGTCCCCGGGAAGGGCCCGCTGCCAGCAGAGAGTCCCCGCTCCTCGCACGTAGGTGTGCTGAGATGGCAGCTCAGCCCCTGTAGAAATGGCTGACTCCTTCTCTCTCTCTTTCTGCCTCTTTTTTTTTTTTTTTTTAATATATTTTTTTTTTCTCCTCTGCCTTTGCTGTTGCCTACGCGGTTGTGTGGGGAAGGCAGTCGGGCTCCCGTGCTGCGGATGGCTTTATCTGTAACTCTTCCATCTGCTCACAGCAGCTCGCAAATAACCACGGGGTGCCAGAGGAATTATGTATTTGGAGCTCAAGTTTCTGCAGGCTGGCAGGGCAGCGGCTCTGCGCCGGGCTCATCCGCTCCCACAAAGGCCAGCGCCTGCATGGGGAGGGCTTAAAGCAGCCGGCAAGGGGCTGGGGCTGCGGCGAGGGCCAAATCCTGCTCCCCGGTGCCAAATTACGCTCCCCGGCGCCGTCCCCAGGCCAGGGCGACTGAGACAAAGCCGCAGCCTCGAGCCAGCGAGGGAGCCCCACGGCACTGCCGGGCAGCCCGGGGCTCGCAGGGCGATGCCGCCTCCCGCATCTGCGGCTGCTGCAGGGAGAAACGAGGGGCTTTGGGGCTGAAATCAGGGCTTCCCATAAAGAAGGGGCTGGGGGGCAGAAATCAGGGCTTCCCATCCATTTGGGGGGCTTTTTTTTTTTGTTTACGGTTTCCCACCCCAAGCAACGCTCTCAGCCGGGCGAAGGCGTCTTCCCCCTGGGAAGCAGCCGATGCATCCTGGGGCGAAGGCGCTGCAGCCCCTGCCCCCTGCAGCCCCTGCCCCCTGCAGCCCCTGCCCCCTGCAGCCCCTGTTCCTGCAGCCCCTGTTCCTGCAGCCCCTGCCCCCTGCAGCCCCTTCCTCCTGCAGCCCCTGCCCCCTGCAGCCCCTGCCCCCTGCCGCCCCCGGCATTTGGCGAGGCGCTTACAGCGGGGCCCGCGTCGTGTTCATTTCCTGCCTGCTCCCGCTTCCAAGGAAACAAAATCCCCCAAGCCAGGGCTGAGGTTTCTCATTTAAATGGAACCCAGGCCAATAACCGGAGCTGCTCGGCCCTCTTTACGGCCTGGAGGTCCCAGCTCGGGGGGCTGGGGGGCCGTGCTCTCCCCCCCCGGCTGCAGCGCAGGCAGTGCTCGGCGCTGTGTCAGGCAGGTCAGTTGGGTTTGGGGGCGCTGGGGGAGGTTTTGGGGTAGCAGCAGCCTCCCTGCCTCCTTCCTCCCAGCTGGTTACTGGGAGCACTGGTGCTTGCTGCCCTTGCTCCTGGCAAAGGCCATGAGCTCGGAGCCACCGCCGAGCTCCGCTGCTGCCCACAGCAGGGATGGGGGGGGGGGGCAAAACCCACGGCCCCACGCCGTCCTTGGCCCTTTGCTCCACGGCACGGGCAGGGTTTGGGGGGCGAGGGGCTGCCCCTGGCTTGCTGCAGCCCCCCAGGAAGGCCGGGCCCTGCCAGATGTGCGCGCAGCAGGACGATGCCGTGCCCGTGGCCTGTCCTCAGCACCTGTAGGCTCCCCCCGGCATCGGTGGCACGGGGGTGGCTGCGCAGCACTCGGGCTCCTTCTCCTATAAATTTGACTATTTTTATAACTCCTTTGTGCGCCTTTCTCCACCAAAAAAGGGTGGCAGGCTCCGTGCCGCCGGCTCCATCCCCCGAAGTCCTGGAGCACCCAGGGGTGGCTCGGGGTTCACTCGGGTGTGTGCTGGGCGAGAACAGCCCCAAGGCAGACCCCGGCTTCCTCCCTTCCCATCCTCATCCTCGGCTCTCCCCATCCTCACAGCAGGAGGGACTCTGCTGCAGGGATGGTCCCCAGCGCCTGATTCCCACCCGGGGGCGAGGGGGAGGACACCAGGGCCGCTTCTCGGTGCTTGCATCCCGGTGGGACGATGCGGGTGGGGTGGGATTGGGGGGATTTGTCCCCGTGCCCAGGGGAGGTGACAGGAGGGAGCAGCGGGGCTCCCCGCCGTGGGGACGTGGAGGGGCCACGTGGCTCCCTCCGAAGACGTCAGCAGGGCGAGCGCGAGGCAGAGAAGCGCCGTGTCAGCCGCCGGGTGACGGTGACACAGGAAGAAACGGGTAGAAACCGCCCGCGAGGAAGCCGCGGCTGGGAACTGCGTGGTTCTTCACCACCAGGGGAGGTGGGTTTGGGAACAATCCCCCCCCCAAAAAAAAGGGACGGAGGAGTCCGGGGACCACCCCAAGCGTACCCCCGGGCATCTTCAACTGCTGAGCTTTGCTCCTTTCCCTCTGGCTTAACCTCAGGGGGCACAAGGGGACCCCCAAATTCCCCAGCCCTGACCCCAGGGAGACCCTCTCCAGCTGCCCCAGCCCC
>NC_048915.1:2908478-2938713 GCF_011077185.1 Oxyura jamaicensis
ATGGTGTAGGGACAGTGAATCCCCCACACGTCCCCAGGGGAAAAGCAGCACCCCGACCCCCAGGATAGGAGGAATTGGAGGGAGGGCAGGGGGAGGAACAGCACTTACACCTGGAGAATCGGCTTAGAAAAATAACAATTGCTTTATTAGGAAGTTTAATTCAAACTATACGAGGAAGCTGAAGAAGAACTGTGTTTATTCCAGATTTCCACCCCCACAACACGCTCGGCAAAATACAGAGTGACAAGTCACTGAACTAGTGGAAGGAACAGGGATGACACTGCCTGCCCCAAACCGAGGGCAGCCAGGACAGGGGTGCTGTGCCTAGCGGGCACAGGAGAGCTGCCGGGCGTCCAGACCCCCCTCTCCTCTTCAAATCCTTCCATGTTCTTCAGGGAAGCCGCTTGTGTCCTCCTCGCGTTGAGATCTCGAGCTGCATTTCCAAGGCCCACAGTTGGCAGAGGTTTCCTTCCAGTCTGTGGCGTTGGACAGCACGACGCTGGGGGGTTGCTCGTAAAGCTCTTCCAGCTTACCCCTTCCAGCACGTGGCTCCTCCATCTTAGCTCTGTCATACCACAGAGGCAAGGCAGAGCCGAGCCCTGTGCTCACACAAGGAGCTGACTTTCGTTATCCACATGCAAACTGTGTTACGATCAGAGCCACATTCCCAACAGCATCACAAAGTTACAGCTTTCACATAACAGCCCCATTTTTTTCTCATAAACCCTCTCAAGACTTATCTCTACCTCATGCATTCTGCTTTCCATCACCTGACTTAGCTCAAAAATTAAGCTGAGGCCAGCCTTCCACATTTGTCGGGGTCCTCCCCAAGAGCAGCACTCTGGGGACAGCGCGGTGCTTACGCGCTCACTACATTATAGACTAAAGAAGCTTCCAGCATGAAAGCCCAGGATGCCAGGAGCTTCTGCCCACAGAGCAGGCACATCAGAGGGGACCCAGTTTGGATTTGCCGGTATGGCAGTAGAAAGCATTGGCTAACAGTCTAGTTCAGATGGCCTACCCGCCCTCCGTACACGCTAACTTGTCATAGGAGTACTCAAGCTTCAGTTCAACTAGCTTAGTATTGCGCTGCAATCTACATTTCCTTGCCTCTACAAAGCCCTCGGCTCGTCTACCACCCCACCATAGCTCCTAATCTAGACCACGTTTTGGAACAGATCCCTCCGAGAGGGAGGGCAGCTGCAGAGGCGTCAGGGCTGAGGCAGAGCCACCCACCCAGGCACTCACAGGGAGCAGCTCAAGTCAAGCTGCAGTGCAGGCATCGGCTCAGCATGACCTGTCACTGCGTCAGAGCTGATCAAGAGCCTGTGCTCCTTGTGATCCGACGGTGAAGGGATTCACAAAACAGTCCAGTTCCAAAAGAGAGAGAAAGCAAAGGAAAAAATCAGCAAAAGAAAGCAAAGCCGTGCCCAGTGCTTTGGTTTCTAAAACGCTTCCTATTTTGGCACTTCGGGTAGAAGATACAGAGGTTGTATGTGTTCCAGTGAATGCTTTTTGTTCTATGAAGAAAAATATTTGCATTAATTTGCTCCAAGCTAACATAAGTACCAGAGATTGTTGAAATACACGAACAGAGCCCAGTGTTCACATCAGCTAACGCGGTCCTGGCACGTTTGTCAGATTAGGCAATGGATTTGCTCTTCCTGCTCGTGTCTCAAAGGCTGCTAAGCAGCGTATCACCAGGGACCAGTTCCCTTGGCAAAGCCACACGGCAGGGACGGCGCTGACAGCCTCTGCAGGACACACGTCCCCGCAGTGCCACCACACGGCCTCCCCTCCTGCCCGGGCAGGGGGCACCTCAGACAGCCCGGTTTATTGCCTCTTAAAACCAAATGCAGGAGGGCAAAGCCAAGCGCTGGAGCACAGAACACCATTTTCCCCAGGCTGGATTTAAAAATCAATACAGCGCTCCTGTACTGCACAGCTTTCTGTGTGGTTGTCAGGCAGGCAGAAGGGCTCTCCAGCCCTCGTAGCGCACTGGCAGAAAACGGGTGAGCTGTAGCTGACAGCAGGGTCTTCCTAGTGACAACTGGAAGGCTGCTGTTGTTCTGCTATTGATCTAAGCAGAATACAAAACACCTGAAGTCAGCAGGGAGAAATAGCTGCAGTTGGAAAAGAAAGGGGGAGATACGGGGGGGGCAGGGGGAGAGCAGGTAAGAAGTTTCCCATGCATAAAATTAACGGCCGGGCGTTTTATTGCAGCTATCTTGCCTGACTGCAATACTGGATTAAACGTAGGGAGCAGGAACGCTGCCACCATTGTTTTTGCAGTCTCTCATTTGACGAGAAACAAAAGGTTTCGCTCCCGTTTCTGCCAGCGACTTGCCACCACCGGCTCCGCTCTCCTGGTGTCAGCGAGGGAGCGGCTCTACCTCCCCTTGGCCAAAAGCATCCTCGGGACGATGCCTGCGGAGACCAGTGTGGCCTCGTAGCCTGGAGGCACAGAGCCTCTCAGAGAGGAGAGCCTGGGAAGGAGCAGCCAGGACCCCACACCAGTTTGGGTTTAGCCCAAGCGCAGGGCACCGCTGCCGGAGCTCGGGCTGGAAGGGATTCGGTTACCTCCCCTTTCTACCCCGGCTCATCTCTGAGCCTGAAAGAAGCAGGCACCCAGCCAGCTCTCGTTCGGTAAGCAGCTTCCTTGGGAACCTTTCCCTGTTGTGACAGCTCCAACATTACAGGGACTGCCAGGACCAAACCACTCGAGGAAGAGGTCCCCTCCCCCTTCTGACATTGACAACCGCGGCGGCGGCAGCAACACCACCGCGTGCAGGAGCCGACCGAGAGCGTCACCGAGGCGCAGGCTGATGGAGGACACCACGGCGCCCTTCCTCCGCCCCGGAGGTGATGCTGGGGCGGGTCGCTGTGCGTTTTTGTTGCTCCTCTCCCGTGGTCTGTGCCTGCTGCAGTCTGACAGCCTCTAATCGCTCAGCGTGAACCAGAAACGTCACTCTCATCTGTATTGATGATGGTGCTACTCACCAGCGCAAGAACATACGCAGGCTCAGCCACCCACCCCAAGAGCGTGCCCTTAAGCCATCTCGCCCCTCAGCTTTCACCTTCAGGTCTTTTCTGCCTCCCTGTCGCTCGAAAGCTGTGTTTCCTTCTCTCTCCCTCTCCACCTGACGCAGCCACAGGGCAACTTTTATGTTGCTTAAAGGGAAAGCCAGCACTTTCTCGGGGACACGGGGCACAAGGTGGAAGAGCTCTAAGAGCCAAGTGTGGGTCGCGACGATTTCTCAGCAGTGCAATCCACAAAAAAAAGGCCCACCTTTCCTCCTTGCCAGCGCCAGAGGGGTTTCCCAGCAGTGTCATCTGCAGCAGCAAGGCCTGAACAAGCCACAAGGAGCACAACACGCGGAGGGTTTAATTCCTCCCTGCAGCAGCAGGCAGCTTCCTGACATCCTGCTCCCATTTTGCTCGGAGATGGGAGCCATCTTGAGCCCTTTGCAGCCTCGTTCCTGGCACTGCCAACAGCCGCAGCAGAGAGAAGCGAGCTCATCCCTAGGGCTGCTGGTGCTCCTCTCCCTGCTTCCCAAGGCAGATTGCTCCTCTCCCCCCTCCTCTTACTCAAGTTACAAATAAAACTAATTTTCTAGGTCCTTCTAGCCGTTTCCACCCACGATTCAACCACTCAGCTCCCCTTGCCACGCTTCCTCTTTGTCCAACCATTCAGCCCAAGAGCTGACCTAATTAGCTGATTGCCAATTCCAGCTGTGGATGCACATTGCTTTGTTGGAGCTGAGCTGCCTTTTAAAGCAATAATTTGTGTCAGACAGGATCTGAAATGAAGCTGCCTCAAAAGGCCTTCAGCAGAAAGGTGCCTAACAGGAATTTCTCAGAGAAGAGTTCAAAATGATGCTGAAAGTAACAGACTGGTTTCCTAACCCAAGGCCCAGCACTGCACAGCTTGGAGGGCAGGAAAGCGTTTGGGAGGTTTTGCAGCAGGAGCCCAAAGGAGAAATGAGTTTGTGACGTCCTCTAGCAAGGGTTCACCTCTGGGTCTGAACGTTCATGTCCAACGCAGCACGCTCGTGCGAGACTTCCAGGCAATAAACACCCCGGCACCGTCAGTAACTCAGGTAACTCAGGGAGGTGGCTCTGGGTCTGCCCCACAGCCTAAGCCACTGGGGGGTTGCTTCTCAAGGCTGTTTAAGAAGAGCTAAAAGGACGGGTGGGCTATTTTCCCTACTCAGATTTTTGCGACCCTGTTCACCTCTAACTCTTGGATTAAGTAAGCAGAGACTCGAAGATTTTGTCAGTTTTACCCCCTACCCCGACATAACACGATTCAGAGCACACAATTCCATCGTATGACCGTTAATCTTTCCGTAAGGTGTGAGCATCACCTCTCCTCCCCAGCGAGCCTCAGGCAGCCCTTCTCATCCTCGCCCCGACATCCGCAGCGTTAGCTCTAAACCAAGCCAGAGGTGGGCTCTGCTCCCAGACGCAGCCGGATCCGAGTCCCCACACCTGGATAACAAGCTAACGTCAGCACTAACCCTGCAGCTACACGTCCACACGCCGCATTCCAGGCTCCCCAGCCCCCTTCCCACTCGATTTGACGGGGGCAGCGCTGGTGAACAGCCAACATCCAGCCCAACCAGGCCACCCTCCACCCACCCACGTCCACCTCCACGGAGGAGGAAAGCGGAACAAAGCCACGATAACCCCCCAAACAAAATGACACCAAGAAAGAACTAGAACAAAGAATTGTTTAATTGCTTAACTCTTTCTCTTCCAGGGACCACAGAAACAAGTTTTCTGCTCCTTCTAACGAGGGCAGTAAGGCTTGTGTGTTACCTCTACAACTGCAGGGGCAAAGTTTACGAGATGATCATCTTAAGTACTCGAAAAGGCTAGAATTAATAATGGTCGTCGCCACACTAAGAACCCTAGAGTCTCCTAATGGAGAGCCCATTGCTAGAATACAAAAATAAAGGAGGCATCCCTGCATATCCCAGGCTAGAAAGAGTTAACCAGAAAGAGCAGGAAGAAGCTTTCCCGAAGAGGGGGTCGAAGTAAACGGCAGAGGTCAATAAAGCAACATCTTCTCCCTACTTCCCCAGCATGTTTTTTCCTTCACCAATAAATACGAATTCCTCATTAACAAGCGCCAAAGCAGGCAATCTGCCCGCAACAAGGGGAAAAGGGGCTGGAGGCAGAAAGATTTTTCTCTCCCCTTCCCTCCCATTATTATTTATCTTTTTAATCAAAGCAGCCATTAAGAAAAAAAAAAAGCAATCCACTGCAGAGGCAGGGAATCTTGTAGCTTTCACGCTGCAACTGGCAGGTAAAAGAGCTGCACTGTCTCACGAAGGTAAAAACAACCAAAAATAGCTGCCACAGCAAAAGGTGAATGGGTAGGGACAGGTCTGTTCTTTTCCAAGCTTTCCATCTCAGCTCAAAAATCCAGGTCTGCAGACATCGTCTACTGAGAGCTGAAAAAAAAGTTTGAGTGGGAGGAAGGGGGATGAGGATGCATCTAGTAGGAAAGCCTTAAGCAAAAAAGAAAAGGCCAGACCATGTCAGAAAGCCACCCGAGTGAGAATTTTCTGTTACCTCTGGGTTTTGAAGAGCACTGAGTGCCAGGTGGATTGGGCTGGGAGAGCACGTGGACAACCAAACAGGTAAACTGAGCAAGCGGTCGCATCTACTGCGCCGGTACTGCGTGAAAACAAGCAACCGTGCCCTCAGCAGCCGAGTGACAGCAGCTATCTGTCCTGGGAGAGTTCTGCTTCAGCAGGAGAAGATGGTGAGCCTGACTGAACTGAAAAAAGAGAAGCCTGCCATCAGGGCACGGGGCGGCCAGTCGTTTCTGGTGGCAAGGGGCACGCTCCCACGCGACCGGGGCTTGCTACGGCTCGGTTTCGGCCACACGTGACAGAGCAGATCTTTGAAGGGCTGAGATCAGATCCCAGTTAGCTCCACTGTGATTGCACGGAGGGAGCTGGGGGGGGGCTCTCTCTGCAGGGAGCGGCATCCTTTGAGAGACGCTGCCAGCCATGAGACTCCGTGACCTCTCTCCCTCTCGCACAAGGCTCTCTCATCTCACAAAGACTGTTCTGGAAGGGAGAGGAAGCCAGTTACCTTGATCAGCCAGCACTGTGCAGTCTCTCTCATCAACGCCTGGCAGCCAGAAGCAGCCGGAGGAGGGAAGGAAGGCCTCTCATCCTTCCACAGCAGGAACAGGAAGACCAGGGATTGCACCACATGGAAGAACAGCCCGAATGCAGCACACACACATACGCACGCTCCCAGACACGCATCTCACCCCTGGGACCAAGGTTAGCATGTTCAGACCTTCAGCAGTGAGAGACACGAGACAGCGCAGAGCAGTGAAGATCTCCAGGGGCTCTTTGGTCTTAGTTGATAGTCCTAGAAAAAACAACCTCTTCAGATTGGGTTGTAGCACAGCTGCGTAAGATCGAGTCGATATTTAGTGTTTGGCAACTGCAAGAGGGGAAAACAGGGCTGCACGTTACACGAGAGGGGAAGGAATGGAAGTACGGTGCTGCATCGCTAGGCGTAGTCCCGGCTGCGTGGCCAGAGTCAGTGTGTGGAGAATGGGAGGAGGAAGGAGGGTTCCTGAGAGGACCACGAATCCATCAGCAAGGTGGGAAGGCCCCGCCTCGGCCGAGACAGAGCTGCTGGCTGCATAAAAAAAGCTGCTGTCTAAAAGCTCAAAACATGAGTTGCAACAAACACATGACGGCAAGGTTCTCAGCTCTAGCACAGGTGACACGGAGAGAAGGTGAGTACAGCTACGCACGTTTTGGGCAATAGAGAGAGGAGCCCTGGAAGAGTGCTGTTACCAGCCCCTTCCCTCAGCAGCTGCAGCTACCCGAGTCCTAGGCCTCGGATAAAACCTGCTCCCGTCGCTGCCACCTTTCTCCGCGGGTTCGCAGACCATGGAAGAAAGCATCGGAGCTGGGCAAGCACATCCTGCCCTGCTGAGCTGCACACACTCAGTGCCTTCACTGATTCATCAACTAAGACAGATGCCCAGGGAAAAAGACAGACAAGATCCAGTCCTTAATGCAACACAGCCACATCTGATGGCAATATGTTAGAGATGGAAGCCAGAAGAAAGAAATTATGGGACAAAACAGGTGTTTCATGGCCAACAACCCAAAGCCAGGGGCCTCCAGACAGTCTGGTAGCACAAGAGCAGAGTCAGGCTTTCAAGACCAAGATCACTGCAGTAAATTCATTCCATAAGCCCTGCCCTAGGTTTGTATTTTATTCAGGAATTTAACACCCCCTCTACAAATGCATGAATGCAGGCAACATTGCTCTGTACCAGGTCATACAGCAGCTCTGGAAAAAGTCACCAGCTTACACTGCTTACAGACAACTCAAAGATCCCTGTCGGGACTAAATTCCACTAAAGGCAAACCCCAGACTGCACTGCCATGCTGCTCAGTAGCGTGCCGGGAGAAGGAGGAGGTGGTGGTGATGGTTTAAAGAAACGGCCGCTCCCGCCCCTGCCAGCTTGTCCTACTCTGTGCATAGTGCGATACAGTGCAGTCATTCATCAGAGAAAGTTCAGGACCAAGGAAACTAGGTTCCCTTTCAGCCAAACAATTGGAGGAAGGAGAGGCAGTTCTGTTTTAGCTGGGCCGGCACTGGACTTGCCCCTCTGAGCTGTCTTCATCGTCTGAGCCTCCAGCCCCACCACTGGTCAGTCCTGTAATCCGGTACCCCATGTTCAGCAACATCACCTCCAGCGGGTCCGCGTTCATTCGTCTCTGGTTAGCTTGGGAAGCACCTTCCATGTCCACTACCACGCGGCCATTGAGGGTTTCGCTCTGCAAGACAAGAAGGGAGAGAACTCAGCAAGACAGGGGCTAGGAACAAAGAGCTGCTGCAACCATCAAGAGATCCCAGGAGGAAAAAGGTCTGCGTTACTCGCCGTGTCACCAAGACGGTTTTTTTACTGCGGCTCTTACCTCTGGCCTGGGATTCCACAGTCGTACAACTGGGTCAATGCCACTGGTGGCCAGGAAGCAGTAACTGGGATGAGGCTGGAGACAATTCACAATCGACTCGTCTCCCTGCAGCACTCTAACAAGGTTGGTGGTTTCTTTCTCCCAGATGAAGAAGGAGCCGTCATCCGACCCACTGACTATGTACTGTGCATTGCTAGGGTGAAAGGAGCAGAGACTGGAGATCACAGCTCAGAGCCAAAGCTAGTCTCTAGCAGACACGAGAACCTCAGATGGCTTCTATCATCAGTAGGCTGCCCCTCCTTATGCTTACGGATCCAGATAAAGCTTTCTGAGTTAGTTCCCTCCATCCCCAGAATTCACGTTTTCAATCCCAGATGGCTTTTTGGAAACATTAGCCCAACCATGTCCTCTGTGGATCTGCTACCAAACCTGTTATTCACACAGCCACACGAGGATGAGGGTTTCCATCATCCTTCCCAACCCTGCAAACCAGCGTCAGCACCACTCTATGAAAGGTTACACGAGCCTATACGTGAGGCTTTATCCGACAGACGGGAACATTCTGCTGCAGCTCATACTCCAGTCCTGCACCCCTATTACGCCCTGCCAACATACCTGCCAAAGAAATTGGCCTCTTTGATGTCTGTAGTAGTGTTACAGTGGCCACAATATCGGAATTTGTAGTCGTAGCTGCGCTCCCTCAGCACCATCTCATCCTCTGAGATGGAATCCTTGCGGCCTGTGGCTCGCAGCCGGATGGGGCCACCGCCTTTCTTGTCTTCAGCTGGAAGAAGAACGCATTTCCAAAATCACAGTTTGGGGAGGAACGTGTTTTAAACAAAGCACTCTGGAACAGCATCACTTTCAGAGAACCATTGCATCGGGGAGCAGGGCTCAGGGCACAAGCTTCCTTCCTTATTATCTCCTGGACACATTGCACTATCTTATATCATGCTCTCACTCAAGACCAAACCAGGACCAGACACAAGGAAAGAACAGGCTGAGGCCAGTTTTTGTGCACAGTAACAATCAATGTGCCTCAGAAGTTGGAGCGTTTTTTTCATAGGAGCAGTTTAAGGAGAAAACTCCTTGTTTGTTCATTAGATTTTACCCTAACCTTGAAGAACCACGCGGAGCAGCGGCACTCACCATTATCACTCTTGGAGAAGAGGGCTGCGTTGATATCTCTGTCTAGCGCGTCGCAGGCACTGCTGTGTGCTTGTTCTGGGAACTTCCCTTTAAAGTCATCCAGACACTCCAGTGCTTCTGCCACGTACTTGAGTTCAAAGAGACAGCGGGCGAGACGGAAATGGGCCTTGAGGTGGCATGGATTCAAGGATATGGCCTTCAAGCAGTCTCTTAAAGCATCATAATGGTCCCCGTCCCTGGAGAAAAGGGAGGGATGGATTAGATAGCCTGGGTAGCAACAGCACACTTTCTCCACTGCCATTTCCCAGCCCTTGTCTCTCTCCAAAGCTCCTTGCTTCCAGCACTCTCTATGCAAGCAGACACACCACAAGCTCACGTACTAATAGCATTTGCTGTGTCCCAGGGGCACCATCTGACCAAGGCCAGCTTCTCGAATGCATCCCCCCATGTACACAGGTGGCCCTGTAATGTGACCACGCGGGGCAGCCCAGCAAGTCTTGACCTGCCATTTTAAATCCGACAGAGCAGAGCTCACAGATACAACACATTTAGGGAAGTCCTTTGAAGATGGAGGATGCACAAGCCCTCTGGCCAAGCAGAGGCAAGGCCTCTCCTGCAAGGCGAGCGGGGCCTCCTCGGAGCACGGCAGCTCACGCGTGCCCCTTTGTGGACGCGCGGT
The DNA here is from genome assembly GCF_011077185.1 of Oxyura jamaicensis. Taxonomy (NCBI): domain Eukaryota; kingdom Metazoa; phylum Chordata; class Aves; order Anseriformes; family Anatidae; genus Oxyura; species Oxyura jamaicensis. The sequence continues at coordinate 2,918,277 of NC_048915.1, forward strand.
GTGGCAGCACGTTTCCTTGCCCACAGTCAAAGCCACTTGGAGTCCTCAGGAAGGAGCTGAAGAACCTCCATGCTTCGCGGTCCTGCTGGATACGTATCTAAAGCAGCAGCCTTTTCTCACCTTTACAGGAGAAACTTGATGTTTTAGAAATAAGCAGTAAAGCAGATTGGTGTTGTAATAGATATTTATATCCTACGTACAGGTACCAGAGGCTACACTCAATTTCCCTGAACTCCATGGCAGTGGGGGTAAGAGTGCTTCTGCTTCTGCCCTGGAAGCAGAAGAGACGTGACAAACCTCGCACTCTGGTGCGATTCAGACTGATAGAGGCTGAGAAGTCAGCCCGGGCTAACTGGCAGTTGCTTGTACCAGCATCGAGCCTGAACTGCTCAGAGTCACCACAATCTTTCCTTAAAGAGGGCCAAGTCTCCCTGTGACGGCTAATAAGGCTAATTAGGTTCACACCTGAAACCCACACGCACCATCTGGAACAGTCCCAAGGAGAGGGGGGTGAACTGTCCTGTACCTCCCACGGGGTGACAATTCAGATCACGTGGAGCCTTTGTTAAGCAAGAGGTGCTCCTGTATCTCTTCATCAAAGGGAGCTCCAAATGGCTGGGTTATCACAGCAAGCAGTGCTTATTCGGTGCCACGAGCACGTTCTGCAAGCCATTCACCCCACTGCTCTCTCCCCTCTCTAGGTAGATGTTGGCCACAAATTGCAGCTCGCCTGTACAGAACGTGAAGTGCTTTGTCCATAACATCTGCAGCAGAGCAGGAGAAACACGGTTCTGGAGGTCTGCATCTACCTTTGCAGCACCGTGTCTGCGTTAAAGCAGCATCTCACCACCTTCATTCTAATACGGAGGTAACACGAGTTACTTGGTATGATGACAAGACATTTTCAGAGCCGGACAGGCTACAAACTGCTCTGCCACCCTCCAAAACCCTTCAACCCCAACTACCAGAGACAGGCAGCCCAAGAGACTGGCGTGAAAACGCACGTGTGGAGATGTAAAGCAGGCCCTGACTTCTCCTGTTGTTACAGGTTTGACTCTGCTTGTGAAAGAGTGCTCTAACTAGGAATCAGCTGAGGTACTGTCAACGCAGACAGTTAAAAGCAATCAGGAGCAACGCAGTTGGCTCTTAGGAGCAAGTTTTAGAAGGACAGTCTTTGAAGCGCTGCAGAGTATGAGCAGCATCCTAAGGGAGGTGAGCAAGTTAGAGCTTCCTTTTTCTGGATCTCCCTGCTACTCAGAAGGACCCGCAGTGTTCTGCAGGGTGCCTGGTTGCTGTTCCTGCCCCAAACGTGAAGGACACCTTAGAGGCACGCAGCGGTTCATTGTGTTCAACTGCTTCACCCTCCTCCTCAGTGACATCCCAGCCTTCCTCTGTCATTTACCAACAGCTGTTCCTAGCAGAAAAAACACATCTTCTCTGCACCTGAGAAGGTATGAGCTCAGCACCATTTACATTCTAATCACTGCACACCACAGAAAGCCATCGCATACATTTTCACATCTTCCTGCCACTGAAAACTGCAGCGAGCACTAGCTGACACGCAGAAAGGTTCAGATCTGCCAACATCCTCCGGGAAAAATGATGCCTATAAGGAAAATGTCATTCACTGAGATCAGCACTCAGCTTCCGTCTTCCATTCCTTAATCCCAACCTATTGTTCTTCTCTCTCTGAACATTGAGGTCTTTTTGAGGCAGCTCCCAAATCTCTGCTATTGCAAAACAGCCAGGAGGCCAGTTACCAACAGTCACAACAACTGCTGGCTGCTCTTTATCTTGGCAAGATGATGGGAGAATTCATTCTGGGGATTTCAGCAGGGAGAGAAGAAGGATGTCCTCACAAAGCAAATGTAGATGAAGGGCCACAGCTATTTTAAATATGTTAATAGTGAGCCATACTACTCGGTCTTACTCTGCTCAAGGGGACAGACACCAAAATAACTCAGCTCTATCTTGCAGATGCAGCTCTGGCTATTGGTCAGAGAGGACGTTACCTACTGCAGAGGCCAAGAGCATATTTTGCAATAAAGAAAGAACCTCCCCCAGACTCTGAGGCACCAGTTGCCACCTCACCGAAACCCTCAGAGAGCTTTGCTTCCAGTTGAGGAGAATGTGGGCTAGCTGGGGTAATGCAGGACCAGGCCGCATTTGACTATCTCCAGTACCAGCCTCTTGGATCAAGCAGCAACCAAAGCAGCTCCAGGCAGGCCCACAACAACCTTACATCAGGACACGTGAAATTATAAAGCACGGTAACCCATCACCTCATCTGCTGACAGCAAATTTAGAGACATCATCTAATGCAGATCAGAACTATCCAGAAACACCCAAATTCCCTTGGAGGTGCTCATCATCTCGTTACTCAGAAGTGGATTTTTGGTTTCCTTTTGAACAGGAAAGGAACAGAACATGACTCAGCATACCAGTGGGCAAACCCACAGGCTGCTACCAGGTGTGCTTGCCTGTACAATGTCTGCGGCCACGATTTCTCCAACACATGCTGCTGTGCAACCCCCTTGTTCTGTGCCAGGGGTGCCCCAGAGCTCTGCTTACTTACCACTTGCGCTTCATGTAGGCGGCAGCTCTGTTTCCATACAGCATGGCATTATTGGGGGCTTTCTGTACTGCTTTGCTGTACAGCTGGATGGCTTGAGTCCACAGCTGGCAAGCAAAGGCCTCGTTGGCTTGCTGCTTGATTCTCTCCAGATATGGAGGCAACTCTACCTGGGGACTGCAGGGAAAGAAGAAAAATAGCACAGCTAAGTCGCACTTGTTAACACTCTCATTGTTAAATAGGTAACTGTTAACCCAGTTAAATACCTGCAGTGTTTTGTTCTAACTTAACAGATCCCAGCAAGCATCAGCTAATATCAGGAGTTTCAAAGGTCCTGCACCTGAGTAACCTGAATTTAGGAGGAGGGAGCTTCTTTTTGACCATCATTTGGCTGTTTCCATTTTTATTTCATATATAGACGCACTCAAAATTGAACAGTGGGTTTTTTAAGTCTCATTCCTCAGACTTCACCACTATATCTATGCTTTGACTGCATAAAAAAAATCCAGCCTTCCCTTAGCAACGTCTAATGGGTTGCAAATTCAAAAGGAAACCAAGGATCTAAGTTCACAGGGCTGCACAAGGCCCATGCTCAGCAAACCAAAATGAGCATCTCTGGTGCCGTGGTGGAGGGGCCATCTAGAGGAAACGAGCTGAAAGCGTTCAGCAGAGCGGCTGGAGGAACCTAGACTACCCTTATATGGTATTAAGCAACTGTGTCTTGACTTTTAACCACATCTCATCAGCTGGAGGAAAACCAGTCTGCAAGATGTGCTAGAAGTCTGCTTCTGCTTCACCCCAACTGCTCTTTGTTCGTAAGGAAAAAACGCAGCAGGGACAGAAAGAGAGGGCTCTCCATCCATCCCTAGTTCATATGCAAGGGTAATGACAGCAGTGTCATCGTTGTAAAGCAATTTTGGCAGCTTCAGTTCAGTTTGCAGCAGGCAGGTGCCTAAAAAACAGCCAAGGGAAGAAAGGCTCTTTCAACCTGACTGCCACTCCCATCTGTCAGATCGCAGCTCCGGCAAGGTCAGGAAGTAAAAACCATGCAGGACAACTAAGAACACTTTGCTTCCAGGACTGAAAAGCCGTTTCTTAGTTTTGTCTGCAGTAATTCTTTGTAAGAGGGGAAAAATCCTAACGGACTATGCTTCTCCTAAGGTGCTGTTGCCTGATTTGACTCAGGCTCATAGCCCACACACCAGAAACAAATATAGCCCCTAGGACCACTCGACAATCAAGTCAACATGCCAAGCGGGTTTGCACTTCACACCTTGTTTAGCAGCCTCTAAACCTGATGAGAGGAAGAGGACCTGAGCAAAGCCATCGGCCTCTTACTGAGGGAGATCTATCACCTTACCTCACATGTGCTCTTCCTTCCGACAAGCGGAAGCCATTGCTGTGGAGATGGATGCCATTGGACACTCCATTGGTAGAGGTTTTTCCATTTTGCACTTCTGAAGGTTAGAAAAAAAACAACATAATCACGCAATGGATCAATGTAGATTACACAAACTAATCCCTGAAGTATCTGGGTTACGTTTTACAGCATAACAAAACCAATCAGCCCCCTTCAGAGCACAATGAAACAGAATTCCACAATTCCACACATTCCTCTTTTCCAGCCACCTAGATTTGATTTGCCTTCAGAGAATCATTTAGGTTAGAAAGACCTTCAAAGTCATCAGGCCCACTGTCAACCTGACCTGACATCAACCTGACATCGCGTCCCATCACTAAACCACATCCCTTAGTGCCACATCCACGTCTCTTAAATGCCTCCAGAGATCAGGGTGCACTTCCCTGGGCAGCCCGTTCCACTCTCTCCATGAAGAAATTCCTCTTAATATCCAGTCTAAACCTCCCCAGTGCAACTTAAAACAGCTTCCTTCGTACACTTACTACAAACTCTGCAGTATCCTTAAAAAAACAAACCCTAGAACCAGAACCAGATCCACATGGAACTACACACCCTCACAGCGTGGTTTGAACTGCGCTCCTTGAACTGAGTCTAGGCCATAACCCGAGCACCCGACTGACTACCAGAAGCCCAACAGTTACAACTGCAGAAGTACATAGCAACTTACTTCTAAATGCCTTTGTATTTTCCAGATGCACCGAGAAAAAAAAAAAACACAGGCCTAAGTTGTTTAACATTTTATAGAACAAGGAAGATGAGTGGAACCACTGGAGGAATCTAGTAAGGGAATTCCAGATGCTTTTTTCCTTTCTTTCTTTTCTTACCCTATCGCTCAAGGAGCGGTTACAAGCTGAAGCAATCCTCTGAAGGTCGTGCAGCCAGATCACTTGCCACTTTTACAGAAAATATTCAAATTCAAGTTTCATAAGCTGCATTTATATTGTAGCTGGGAATACTCCCGCAGCCATTTCAGAGGCTGGGAAACTGGGGACTCTTTCCAAGCATTCTACTGAACAGCTCGGAGCTTTCAGTGCGCAGAGACACGCATGCACATGAAGTTCAGCCTTTGTACAGATGCTGCTTTTTGACAGCCCTTGCCTGAACTTTCTGTACCTGAAAGGGCGGAGCGTTTGCTGAAACTGCACCACTGTGAACCTGTTCAAACTCTGCTCTGCCATTTAAAGCATGACCTCACCAGATACCACAGTACGGATCACCCAGATGCAGCCAAGACAGAAGAGAACAGCAGGCAGCGCACCTACTTGCTACCAGGATGTGAGTGTTAGATTAAGGCCCAAGGCAAGCTGAGTACACAGGCTGAACTCTGCCAGAGTGCTCCGAGAACAGGGCTGAGCAGGGAACACTCCCTGATAAGAGAGAGCCGGCCTCTGCCCGGGGACAGCGCTCTGGACGTTCACCGCACGCTGCCTGCGGTATCTGCGTGCAAACAGGCCCTGTAAGAAACAGGGCCAGGAATAAAAAGGCTCTTGGATTTACTTACTCGTCGAGTAAATGACTTTTGCATCAACTATCTCACCACCAGGAAGGAGATTAGCGCCAGGCCAGACTCTCAGATCAGGGAAGAGATTGTTCTGTCTCCTTCTAATGGGCGTTTAAAGGGGTAACAGCTGCGCTCTCCAGTTTGTAAGTTTAAAAACACAACAACAGTACACCACTTCCATGTTTGTCCACATACAAAGTATTTCCTCCTTACTTAAAGGCAAGGTACTAGGACCTCAACCACTCTACAAAGTCTATTTTATCTCGAGGAGAATGCTTACAGCTATACCTACGTTGACACATGCACACGCCCCTCGACAGCTCATTTCTTCCCTCAAGACACATTTTGTCGCTACGTGTAAGGGTTTTAGGGCTCAGGGTATGAACTGCACTGCAGAAATTGCCCAGCAACAGCCATGTCATAACTCCTTTCCCTCATTCCTGCCCAGATGGGGCTGCACGCTGGAAAGAGTCGTGTTGTGTATGATTTCCCTCTGCCTTGCACTCACTTCCATGACAGCATCACACTTACCCCCCGAGGTGTGGCATTTCTTTGGGAGGAGGAATGTGTATGGCCGCTGCTTGTAAGTCAGATCAAACAAATAGACCTGAGAGATGAAAAAGGAGAGTAAGACAAAAAATAAGTCAGTGATAGAGGCTTATGGGACAGAAATAAAACAGGGCTAGATGGTTCCATGTTTGTTTTACTATGTCCAGTTTTTAACCGTCTTGTTTATAGATATGTATGCACTGAATAACAGCAGTACCAGAGGCTTGTTGCATTCCAGCAGTGAATTCGGAAGGAACAGCACTGAGAAACAGGAGCCTCATTTTACTCAAGAGGTGCAAACCAACCTGTTCAAAAAGCTACAGCTCCAAGAAGATATTTTAACCATTTAACAGTGACCATAAACAAACTGAACACTTACTGGTAGAAAAGAAGCAATACACTAAACCAAGGTGTCTCTAAGCTGAAGTGAAGATTTCATGAGAAACTCCAAACGCAGCCCTGTGAAACCCTAATTTAAACTTGTACCAGTGTAGGAACTGACAGCCCTTATCCATTCGTGTAATTCAGTACCTCCTCTTAAAGAGAAGTCCAAGCGTGAGAAAGATCTCTAGAGGACAACCAGAGTAACCTGCTCACAAGGGAAGTTCCTGCTTAATCCACGCTGATTAACACTGTCAGGAGGATTTTCTCATTTCACTGATAAGCTTTACAACAGAGCCACAAATATCACCTAGCACTTAAAATTAAAGCAATCAATATCCCAGGTGAAGTCCTTTGCTTCTCTAAGTTCCTTACTTACTAGATTGCATTACAGAAGCAGTTTGATGCTTCAGGAACGAGTTAAGAAATTTATTTTCTACATCAGGGAAGGTCAGTTCCAGAACTTTTCTTTCTCTTCAAGAGAAGGAAAAGTGAACTGCAAAACCAGATCAAAATACCACATAAATTTAATCACTGACAGCATAACAAATAAATCCCTAATACCAGGCATTCAGCTGAATGCATCAAAAACCAGTTTAAAAGCCAATGATGCTACCCACAGAGGAGTTACTACACCTGTTTCGAAGACAACCTATGGTGGCCCGACGAACACAACTGAATGTTAACCTTTCTGCCAAAATTTAGCTGCCTTCTTACCTGCTCCCCTCCCATGTTGACTAAGAGCTCAGTGCCATCAGGACTGAAGGTGACATACGTGGCCACCAGAACTCTCAGCCGGTTGTTGTAGTCCGGAAGCTTCACTGGAAGGTGTCCTGTGGAGGGAAGAGGTCCATACATATTAGCGTAATGAGGAACTGTTGTCTTTGTCCTACATCAGCTCCTCCCTTTTACAAGAGGTTGTTAGGACAGCAAGGGCACGAAGCACATGCAGCAAAGTGATTTTCCATTTCCTGCTGCTGTCTGTTGAATCCTTCCACCAGCTACCAAAACCACTTAGATGTACAGAGCTGCCTTTTCACAAGTTCTAGATACTATTTTTGCAAGGCCATTTCCATATGCAGACAAGACCAGATTACGACTATCTTGCTAACAACTGCAGTCTGCAGAACCCAGCAAATGACAGCTTTATGGATTCACTAAGGATTTAGCCTCCATGATTTGTGGCCAACTGCAAACAAATACCTCCTTTCTCAACTCTCTAATCACGTTTCCTTAATAAAGCTCTTAGCACAATCAAGCCAAGGCTCCTAAATATTCAGCTCACACAAGGGTTCTTTGCTTCAGACAGCAGATGTGTTGCATGACCAATTCAGGGGACCTAAGAAATCCTCCAATGGGACTCATCAGAAGCAAGACTGTCAGAACTGGTCTGTTGAACATGCTGGTTTAAGATACTTTTTTTAAAAAAATAGGAAAAAAACAGTAAATGAGCACTGGAGAAGAATGACGTCTAGATGCCCAGACACTGCATTGCTGACTCTTCATGTGCAGGATGAAGACAAGCCGTTTCCCTTCTGTGCCAAGAAGACTTTTAAACAGCATCCTTGCTGGGACCTGTTCCAGAAGAATGTCTAGAGCCCTCAGGTTATCCAGTCCTTGATTTTCCAATGAAACTGACAAAAAGACATTTACGCTAGACAAGGAGTAAGGCCAGCTCACCAACACACAGAGCTGCCAAGTCAGGGAAGGTGGGCAGGTAGCATAAGCAAGAATTCACAGCACAGAAGAGAAATAATCTACAATTTCATGGAACATCCATGTGTTACACAAACGCTTTTCCAAGCAGTGGTTTCTCGTGTGATGAGTTGAACTCAGTTTCTTCAGGCGTTAATTTAAAGTCCCATGGGTGACCCCCAGGACACGTCCCAGTACCTGCCACGTAGTACTGTGCTGCACCATCCGGGAGAGGTTTCTGCCGGTCACAGAACGTGTGGACTCCAGCCGAAGGACTCTGCTTCATGCTTTTTCTAGCCAGAAAGAAAAACAGTTATAATCACAGCATTCAACTGCTGGAAGCCTGCTCTGTGCTAACACTTCTTGTTCATACACAAGGGCAAGCCCTCATACTCGTGCAGCTGTGCAACCACAGACCTGCCTCCCCTCACCCCAGTGTACTTAGATAAAAAAAGACTCTGTGGGTGCTAGAAAAGACTGGGTAAAGCTGCACAGTGAGACAGATGAGTCCCAGGTCATGGCAACTCCCCCTTCCCCACTCACACCTGCCAAGAAGGCCCCAAAAAGCCAGCTGCCGTTACCTGTGGTTGTGGATCATGCGTATGTCGTAGAGCCGCACAAAGGGCCCGCTCGCCCCTACTGCCAAGTAGTTGTTATCCTGGGGGTTGACTGTGAGGCATTTGGCCTCCACCAGCTGCCCGCAGTACTCGGTCAGGTCTATCAGGACTTCTGAACGCTTGCTGTTCTCCCGCAGATCATACTGTCTGCAAAGGGAAGAGAGAGTCAGGCAACCCGTGCCAGCAGCTGACAGAAGCAGCAGTAAGAGAGAGTTCAGCTTTCCATAGTGACCAAACTGAAGGCCGCTCAAAGCACCACATTTACACTGCTCTGCAGCGACCTGTGTTTAATTATCTGGTTTGTAAGCGAGGAGATGACACTACCACTAACAGGCATTTGTGCCACAGGTTACTGGGAGCGTACCAGTTCAGTAAACGCTAGGCCTCAACATCAGGATAATCACTAAACCCAGCTCCGTAACATGCACAGGTTCAGTCAAGCTCTAAATTAGACTCCAGGCCACGACCTAACAAACAGTACACAGTATGAAGACTCTCACAGTTGCATCTACTCATTAAGTCCCAAGGACTCTGAAGGGAAGCTTCACTCAGTGTTGTTCCTGCCTTCCTACCTTCCATTCGATACAGCTATTCCCTTCTTGTCCTCCCTTGCCAGTGGAGGAAAACAGAGGAGCTGGGTGAGTACTTATCAGAAGAATCTGCATTTCAGGAAGAATCTGCATTTCAAGCTGAATGCTTTCAGCTTCGGGAAAGGGAGAGATTAGCTTGAGCTCTTTAGGACACAAAGTCTCTCTCTAGATTTATGCTTAGCACATACCGCAATGGATCCTAATCCAATTCATTTGGAGGCAGAATGCGTTCTGTACCTGATTAGCCCATCTTCTGCAGCACTCCAGAAGGTATTGGGCCACATGGGAGCTGTGGCGATCCGCTTAACTCTGTTTGTGTGATCTCCAAACATGTGGATGGTTTCCTTGACGGTCAAGTCGTGGACGTGCACCTTGGAATCGGCAGCTCCCGTGATGAGGATCCGATCCCCCGAATGCGGCAAGAACTGCGGAAGACAGGTTTGACATTCAGACCTGAGAGGTGCTGAGGCTCTTCACAAACACATCACTGAGATTCCTTGGCAGGTCACAGCGCAGCTTGCTTTGGGAACGCAGGACGCCCCATGTTACCACCTATATTCCACATGCACACTCAAGAGTCAGTAATGACAGTAACACACAAACTGCTCGCTTCATCTCCTAACTTTAACTCCTGATTTGCTACAACCATTTCCTTCAGCTCTACAGAGGTAAGGAGCTAAGCCCAGGAGCTACACAGACTAAGAAGCACAAGTATTAGATGTAATACAATTTTTCCTAACGTTACAAATATTAAATGACTGGGGGTGAGGGAATGGATTGCTTGCATGAAAACATTTCCCAGCAACATTTCAAAAGCTACTCTCTTGCTGCCTTGGCTGCTGATTTTGTTAGTCATTTAGCCCTTCTACTCAAATACCTTGACAGAAAAGATGTTTGCAGTATGTCCTGTGTGCATAGAGAGGAGTTTCTTGTGGTGCAGAGGATCCCAGACAATGGTATGCTGGTCATCAGAGCCAGAGGCCAACAAGCTAAAAGAAACAGAAGAGAAATATGCATCATGTACTCTTCTGTTCCAAGCTCTGACCAATTTCTGAGAGTGCTTTGACCACAGATAGCCATTAAGTTCATTCAGCTCTAAGAAGCCCCCTTCCTTCCTCTTTTCTCAGCTCTGTTTTCTTGATGCTTTCCATGCAGCCAGTCCAAGGAAGTAAAGCAGCCAAATATCAACTCCGTGGAAAACAAAGCAAGTTTTTTTTGTTGTTGGTTTAGCATCTTGACCCAGCTCACCACAGACTCAGATGGCACAGCAAGAACAATGGGAGTGTTGGTCAATAACAAAATGCAGGGCCTCCACTTCCCTCATTAGCCTGGCTGCATTAACTGCTCCCACATCACACCCGAGCTCAAGCCAAGCCATTCATTCCTGGACTTGAGATGTGCCCGGGCAGTCCCAGGGCAGGACTCATTAAGTGATTCACAGACTGCTTTTTAAGTGCAGGGTGTGGCAGTATTGCAAGGTGCCTGGACATCTATCTTCTGTTAAAGCACAAGAATCTGACATCTGCAACCATCAGCTGTTTTGAATTATTTCCTTGGAGCCAGATCTCTCTCAAGTATGTGAAATTTTCCCTGGTAAATAATCGTGAAGACTATCAGACAGCAGCCTTTGGATTTTACAAGAGGCACGTCAAGAAACAGAGGCTTTTTCTTCCGCCCAGTTATTTTTCTTGAAGATACTCTTTATTCTACTTGGTTAACTGAAATGTTCTCACGATGAGTTTCTCTCTAAAATTGCAGAGGGGGGTGAATGCCGTACACCCCTCCCCATGTCCTCAGCATCAGCGTTTAGCATCACAGTGAAGGGGGTAGGGAAATGTCACTTCCTACCAGCTGGGCAAATCCTGAAGATCCATTATAATCCCTAATGCCACTTAAGAGAAGGGAGCAGCCTTCAACCTTCACTTCTTAGTGTGACCACCTCCCTTCTGAGCTCACTAAAGGGGCACTTCTAATAATATCCAGACATATTCAATAACATAAAGCTTATTGGAAGCGTGAGCTCTACTACAGTTCACAACTTTGAGCCTGAGCCCTCATCCATTTTATTAGGAATTTATTTATGCGAAGTAGCTGCTTACGATAAGGTGACCTACATCCTACTCTTGGGAGAACCTGGGTTATCAGTCTGTTGATCCCCCGAATCAAGTCGCGTACTTACTCTCCTTTTTCATTCCATTCTAGACAGTTGACACACCCAGAATGACCCTGAGCCAAAAAAAAAAAGGGGAAGAGAGTATTACACAAACTTCAGGCTTATCAAACAGAGCTGTTCTAAGACAAGGACGCAGCGAGCTCCCCACACATAACAACTTGTTCTAAAACAAGCAGCTTTTTATTCTGCAAAAGAACACCCACATGGCAGATAAACACCTCCAGAAAAGACAGACATGCTATAAGCAGCTGGGGTAGAAAAGACAAAATGAAACAAATAATAATAAAAAACCCTTAGCGTTGAATAAAATGGCAGTTGAGCCTCAGAGGCTACCGACGAAACCCTGCTGTACACACGGAAAGGTGACTTTGCTTCAAAAGCCCTTGGCTAGGCTGACAAATTACACGTACAGCTTCTCTGGGATTGCAGGGAAAATGCAGTTTTGATAACTCTTTTGGAAGCACCTTGCTGCTCGGTGACCGTATCATACATCTTCAACCAAATTAGCTAACAACTGTAACAGGGAAGACTAGGAGAGCACGGAGCAGCTGTTGAGAGGTGGCTGGAAAGGAAGACAGAAGAATCCTTTCCTCCCCCAAATCCAGACAATCTTAAGGGTTGTTTTTTTTTTACGTTGTGTCAGACTGCAACACAACTGCTCACTCTGGAAGAGTTGACAGTTGCCTTCTTCAGACCCCACTGTTAGGGTCAGTTGATGCACACCAGTCAAAGGCTCTCTAGCAGACAGTTTAGGGGGCTTAATAATCTCTCCCATACAAGAGAGAATTCCATACGCTCCAGCCCGCTGTACTTTCCGTATCAAGCTGTACAACCAGTGGCTGTGCCTGCTCTTTGAGCACTGCCCACTTACCTGCAATTCTGCCTCCAGGCCCAGGCGTCGAATGAACGGGTCGGTGACATGATAGTGTCGCTCAAAGCCCAGTGCGCCCCTCTCCTGCATGAAGCAAACAAATGCCACGCTGACAACAGCACACAAGACACTCCTTGTTCCCTTTAAGAGAAGATTCAGGAACCATAAAATCAAGCAGGGACCTTGCCAGGTACTGGGGTGTCCATAGCACCAGGGACACGTCCTGTAGAAGGAAGACATCATCCACATCATCTCCAGCTGCTCACATACTTTGCAGTCCTTGCCCTGGACAGGTTTGAAATGATTTCTACCTAGTTGATGGGCTCCAGCTGGGCAGCTAAGGCAAGCTCTGAGGAGGCCCACCCCAAGACCAAGTTGACTGCTTTGTGACAGAAATGGAAGATACAAAAGAGCTCGAGAACGCCCACCTCAAACTCTTGCAAGGATTTCCGGAACAACTGACTCCTCAGACCTGCAGAATCCCTCCTGAAGCACCAAAGATGACTTTGAAACTTGAGCCAAGCACTTGTAATCTCAGCATGCCCAGGTCATCCTCACCGTGCCCTGCACCTACCATCACCGTTGGGAAACGTAATGGGGAACACAACTGGAAAGCATCCCCCAGAGATGGCTTATTTCATCAGGAACGGAGCAGGAGAGTGTGGCTGCAGCACCACAGCACAGCCTGTTCTACAGGGAAGGAAACAGCTGCCACAGAACTGCGTCAGTACAAATGAAGGTGAAGAAAAGCAGGACAGTTGTTTCCCCTGTGATCTCACGGGGTTCACAGATGCATGAGCAGATGGCTTCGATGAAAGAAGGCCAAGTGCAGAGGCAGGCATGAAGGAAAGGGAACACAAGTCATTTTTTGAATGGAACATCAGATGTCCGAGGAGATCCCTTCCCAGCACCTGACCCAGCCCCAGTCCTGTCCCGTGACATACCACAGTCAGGTGAATACAACCTAAGCCTCAGCACCACTTACAGAGGAGAACACTGATGTCAAAAGCTGTCCTTACGGTGCTAGGAACGCGTCAGGAGCCACAGAACAGCCACAAAGAACAAGCACAGTGTGAGGCCAATGCAGACCAATACCAAACTATGAACTCCATGGGCTTGAAGATATTTGAGAACAAAATGGAGACAGGTATAAGGAGATCGGAGGGGGAGAACATGACAAAAGAACAACCCCACAGGCTATTGGAGAAACTTCATTACGAACTTCAAACCTCTTGACATATTTTCACGGATAGCGTTCCCAAAACACTCCCGGGTCCATTGCAAGGTGCTGCAGTTACAATTTCTTGCTATTGCAGCCTCAGTAGCTTTGTGAGGTCTGTGCAGCAGGATATTGCTTCTCCTGCAAGGAAGTGTCAGACTTAGCAACCTTCCCAAGGTCACGGATGAAAGCCTAACAGAACAGACAGCGTGAAAAAGTCCCAGGCTAGCGCTCCAACCACAGAACCATCCCTTCCGTGTTAGGGCAGCAAAATAAATCTTTGCACATGGATTAAATTACAAGCTTATCACGCAAGCTTCGGTACCAAACCGCACGAACTGTGGCATCCCAGCTCCGAGTTCCTTATTCTGGCCCCTAACAGGCCACTTTTGTGAATTCCGATTACCAACAAAGCTGCAAATGATTTAAGGCCTCCCAGTCCAAGCAATAATTGTCTATTGTGTCTGCTGTAGCCAGCCCTTTCACGTGAAGGGATATTTCACTAATGCAGCCATCAGATGACTGATCTGACCACAGAAGTTTCTCCCTCCACAAAGGAAGCAAACACATCACTCTTTAAAGAAAAAAGAGACGGCAAAAAAAAAAAAGACAGAGACGCAGAGAGAGATCATTAGCCTTACTACAGTCAGAAAATACCTTTGATGGCAAGATCACACAAAAAGAACACAAAGAAGTCGGCAAAAAACTCGTGGGGGAAGCTAGCTAAGGGTCCTATTATGTTGCCCAAACACAAGCAGCAAGATTTCTCTCTTCAGCGGTGTACTGTAAAGGAACAGACCCGCCAACGTGGAACCAGTTTGGTGTGTTCCTGCTAGGGAGAAGAATTGTATTCCTGTTATGCCATGCTTCGCCCCAGCTCCTCGTTAAGGACAATGTTAGGCCCCGTGCGTTTGTTCTCTTAAGCTCCTTATGCAGCTGATCAATATGCAGGTGGCAGAGATCTCTTCAGAAGCACAGGCAACACCACGAGTGTTTCCCAACCCAGCGTGAACGCTGCTTCTCCACCGGCTCCCCGCTCAGCACAAGCGGACGTTTGGCCAGCACGTACCTTGATCTGCCTGTGGATGATGTCTCTGGTAATGTTTGCTTTTGCCATCTTCTTGCAAGAAGCTATCGGAAGAGCCGCTGTGCATCCAAGCATGCCAACAGAGCCAAGATCCACACCAGGGGCATTTAATTACCTGCGGAACACGACAGGGAGCAAACAGAGACAGGCAAACACGTTAGGGCGTTCATACAAACTGTGAAGGACGACCCACCCCCCGACTGCAGCGGCCAGGAACTGAAGAATTCTCTATAAAAGCTCCTTGGAGAAACTCAAGGATGGGCGGGAGCAACCCAGGACTGAAGGGCACCCAACCGAAGAGGTCACCCCCAGTTTGCAGACAAGTTCAAGGTGAGAGGAACTCCGGGACAACATCAGCCTAGAAAAGCCATGCAAAGACCCGGCAAGTCCGGGGTCAGGACGCACCCTGTTTCACGGTTTCCACCTTTGTACGTGCAGCCTATTTATGTCCAATTTTGCTTTTCCCATTTCCCAAAGCCAACAAGACTTATTACACCACGAGCCTACAAGGCAGTGATATTTTCGGCCACCTCTCCTCTCTTATTTGCTATATTTGATTACAGCGAGTTTTTTAAAAACATTCAAAGCGTAAATTTACTGTGTTTGGTCACAGCACCTATGTCATACTAGATTACCAACCACGCGTTCCTTAGAAGCCACCACAGCCAACCACCAGGCGACACCGCCATCAGAACACCCCGTTACATTCGCAATAAAAAGGGCTGCCCTCTGCAAGTTGTATTTCCAGGAGAAATTAAGAGATTTCCACACGCTTACGGAGCCCCAGATTTAACGCACGACCCGAAATAACCGAAACCCCGTGAGATCAGCCACGCTGCTAGAAAACACTCCAGCTGCGGGGTTATCGTCGCAGCCCTGCTCCAGGCAGGCTACCTAGCAAAACACCAGCTAGTCTCTGCGAAATGATGTCATTCACCTCATTTCCATACCACAAGCCCTGCACTGTCCCATTTTGGTATTTCTACCGTTCTCTTGAAAAAAAAAACAAAACACGTATTTTAAACACCATTTTGCCCTACATCAGCCTGGAGTTTTAAATTCCCTTTAACGAGCATTCGCGAGCAGAACAAGCCGAAATATCCGAACGAGTCCTCTTGAACGAGGAAATGCTGATTCACCGAAACAGAAACACAGCTCCCAACAGCTCCGCTGAGTTCAGTCTGACAAACGCTGCCCTGTTCTCTGCCGGTCCAGCCAGCAGTTTGGGTCAAACGAGGGCTTTTTGGTCAACGCCGTAGCTGACCCTACATGTCTCGAGGCTCCTGCACCCCGGCGTGCCTGACTCCAGCTCCACCTGGCTTTGGGAAAAGCGTCGGCGTGCAGGTATTTCCCCGGGGTGCCGGTACCAGGAGTCCACCTCTCCTCCCTGCAAGTGGTTTGCAGACTTTCCTCCAAGCGGAGGCTCTGAGCGCCTTCCTAGCTCAGCCGGCTCCTCCACGCGACCCTGTAGTGAACGCAGAAAGGTTTGAGGACCTCTGAAAACCTCCCTAATGCAGCGAGCAGCCCTTAGGATTGCGCTCGTGCCATATTTTGTCCGTGCCGAGGCCAAAATGGATGAAATTCCCGCAGCCTTGGGTGCAAGGCGAGGCAGCAGGAGGGGAGGACCCAGCGCTGCGGGGCCACTCGCAGCCTGCACGTGGGACCAACTCCTCCCTGGTGTGAGCGCTGCCAGCCACCTCACCCCAGACCACGTCTAGTTTCCGCAGCAGACACGTCCAGTAAGACCACAGCTGCCACACGCCTCCAGCTCCCCGCAGAGGAAGAAGCTCAACCCGTTCCCCTGTCCGCTGGGGCGATTAGCTGAGCTTGTGCTGCTCCCCACCGCCTGTTCAGCTGAAGGACACTCGATCAGGGCTCCTCGAGAATCTGCTGGCCTGAAACTGTCCTCGATCTCCAAACCTAGTGTGTGTGTACTTGTCCAGCGTGCCATCACATCGGTGTTCCAGCCAAGCTCCTTCTCCTGCAGAAGTAGTGCCAGGAAAGCCAACACACGCGCCCAGGAAGGGATTTCATGCTTCAAGCTTCCCAAACTTTATTACCCTCCTGTTAAGTAAGAGTCGCCTCACTCCCAGGCTTAACGGCAAGAGGCACCACTGTGAACATGTTTCCTCATCAATATTTCAGGCCAATTCCTGTCGTGGGATGATTAAGCTATCGCATTTTGATACCTATCCTGTCCTTCCACGCGAGCTTAGAACTGGCATCGTTCTGCCTGCTGATGGAGACCAACTCTGCGAGGGGACAGCAACAGCAGCAAAGGGCTCTCCCTTCCTTCCTTCCCTCCCTCCTGCAGCCAAAAACGAAGCCGCACCTGAGTGCGGCGCCTCGGTGCCCACCTCGTGCAGGGACCACACCAACCATGGTGCCGAGGCGAACATGGGAAGCCCGGAGAGCCCAGCAGCTCCTCGTGCCCCGGGCCAGCTGTGCTAAATACGCTCTGTTACTGGAGACATCCGCGGGGACGTGGTTTCCAGCCACCTTCCTCCCAAGCTCTGCAAGCAGCCGAGGAGTGCTGGCTCAAAAAGCAGCCCCAAGTTTCTCCAAGGAGGGCTGGAGGTGAGGAGCGGGAGCTGCGATCTCTCACCTCATCTCTCCAGGCACCTTTTTCAGCTCACCAGCCTTCTCCTAGGCCAGATCCCCATCCTTAAACAAACCCCTCCGGGATGCACAAGAGCTTCTTCCACCCGCAGCTACAGCAGGGCAGAGACCTTCATCCCCCCGCAGGATCCGGATCTCTCACCTTCATCCTCCAGAAGAGCTTGGTTTTCTCTGGATCTCAGTGCCAGCGCCATGCCAGAGCGGAGCAGGCAGTCACCTCCCAGCTGACAAACGCCCAGTGCTCATCTCAAGACCCCTGGAAGTGGTTTTGTCTGATCTCTTACCTCTAGTCATGGCTAATTTCTAAACAACTCCTTGTTCTTTCAACGCCGACCTGCCACGACAGTTCACCCAACGACCTGAAGCGTACACCTGGAGAAACGCGTGTTCTTGGAAAGGCGCAGACCTCCCACACCGCGCACAGCAGAGGTGAAGAACCCACACCAAGAAGCCCATTTACTTCTCTGTAAGTTACTGCAAAACCACTAATAATACCATAAATTTACTCTTTGACTGTTCGAACGGGACGTTCAGGAGAAAATCTGAGCATCAGAATCCCCCTGCTCCCTAAGACACGCGCAGATTCCCCTCCTCTCCAACAAAGTCTCTCCTGCCACGAAGCTGTACGCGTTCCGGAGTTCATTTCACGCACGTTTTCTGAAGGAGCACAGGAATACACCGCAGGCCGGTATCTCTGTGGGTGATACCAAGGGCTTTTCGGACTGCGGCTGTGCTGTGGAGCTTCCCAGCGGTAACTCAGAGGCGTTCGCAGCAGATCACCCTCCAGCAGGTCTCAACAAGAGATCAACGCCTTCACTTTAGCTCTTAGCAGTTCAAGGCCAACAGAATCGCCCACGAAATCAGTCCTTTGGTTGACCAAGTTGGGTGAATAAGGGTTTAAAACCAAACATTTGATGCAAAACTGACTTTAAACGTACCAATATCAGCATCCAAGGAGACTCGTGGAGCTTTTCTTGCCGTTCTTCGCTGCTCGACAGGTATCCAGCAGTAAGACACTACCGCTGCAAATCTCTGGCAAGCTTAAATTATTGTGGAATCGTAGGTTAGGAATTAAGGAGCCCCGAACTCTCGTTCCAGGTCAGACTTTTTCCATCAGGCCCAGCCGGTCACAGCCCCAGACCCACACTCACCACAAATACCTCATTCTTCACCACCCCGTCGTACACGCGCATCATCAGCCTCCAATTTAGTTAAAAACCGACCCCCGGATAAAGCAGGAAAAGCCTCAAGCCTTGTAAGCCTCCTGGAAAGTAACCACAAATAACCGCAGAAGAATAACCAGTGCCTCCGACCCCTTAGGCCCGTACAGGCTTCCAGTCACCAAGTCCCTTCGCAGAGCCTGTCCTAACGTCCCCCCCGAACGAGAGGATTAAGTCCCACTCCAGGAACAACTGGGGATAAATCCACGCTGTTGGTACCAGCGATGACGACGCAAGCAGCTCCACTTCGGCTACGCCTAAGAGATCACCGAGACCTTTTTCCGGTCCTTTATTAGAGGACCACTGCAGCACGTTGCACGATCAGCCTTCAGGAGCACCTCCGCCACCCCATCCCCAGTGCCAGCCCCTTCTCACACCGCACCCTGAAGCCCCGACCCTGTCCCACCTGCGGTTAGCGGTGGTTCGCTTCCCCGACTCTCCTGCTCCTGCAGTGCAAAGCTCCAGAGACAAAAAAAAAAAACAAACTTTCGCAACACTTGGCCTTTAAATCTGCAGTCAAAAATTAACAAGCCACAGATTTCTGCAGGCTGTGGTCTCAAGACCCGCCAGGGTGTATTTACGGTGACAGAAACTTAAGAGTTTCCAGGAGGAGAACTCTTTCAAAGAGAGCTTTGGGGAGGGGGCACTTACAAGACTCGCTGGCGTTCCCCAGCCGGCTCCTCTAATTTTCCTGAAACGCTTGCTCCAAGTCTAGGAGCAGAGCGTCGACATCCTTAACGCCAGCAACTCCGTCCTTTTACTCCCGAACGGTCCCAAAGCGGCTGGTGTCGGAGGGGCGTTCTTGTGCCTGAATGGTTTCCCCTCGCGGAGCCACCCACACGCCCCCAACCCCACTTCCACACGCGGTGAGGCAGCGACACGGCCGAGCACCCCGCAGAGCTGAGCTCCAAAGTCCAAACCTCTGGCCTGCTGCCCTTCCGAAAAGCTCCAGCAACGCGGGGAGCGTCCCCAGAGCAGCCGGGCCCGTTCTCAGCTGAGCGAGGCGATTTCTAACTGGATGCGCCCGCGGTTTTCGGTCTCTGAACTCAAGGTCATTGGAAACACAAAAAGCAGCATCTCACACCCTGCAAGTCTTTGCAGATCCGTGATTCATCCCGAAGGCAGATCCCTCTTACCCTCCCCTTTAGCACCTATAAATGCCTTCAGTTGTCCAAACGCCACCGGGACCCAACTCAAATGGCTTGGCAGGCTTCTTGAGCCTCACACCTTGCTTCCCCTGTCCCCTTCACCTTGACTTTCCAAGAGGTCACGGGTCAAATTAAAAGACATACGGACGGATTTATAACGAACCCAGGGAAACAAGAGGAAGCGACCCGGTTAGCAGCAGACACCCAGCAAAAAGGCGGCTCTGCTACAGCTGAAGGAGTTGCCAGGAGCAGCAGCAGTCGCTCCCCAGGACAGATGGCTCCGCAGGCAGAGCCAGCCAGCACCAGGGGAAGGAGCCGCTTGCGCCAGGACAGGAGGACCGGAGACCCAGCGCAAGCGGGCAGCAGCAGGGGAACTTTGAGAAGCCCACCCCGCAGCGCTCCGGGCTTCATCCTCCAGCTGACACGGCGGGGAGAAGGGGAAGATGTGAGACCTGCCCGGTGTCAGGGCCGCACGGCCCCAGGAAGGAGTTTAATGGGGTCAGAGGAGCCAAGGCCGGTCTCCTGCCCAGGTAAGGGGCCGCAGGGTGCCCAGAAGGGCAGGGGAGAGTCCCGTGGGAAGGGCTGGGTGGGGGAGAGGGGCTGGGGGAGGCACAAGACAGTGGGTGTGAGGGGGGGGGGGGTCCCAGGAGGGCTGGGGGTGCTGGCAAATAAGGGGGTGTTCAGGAGGGATAGGGAACATGGGCTAGATGGGGACCGGGGGAGGCCTGACAGGGAAGGAGGGGACACTGGGGGGGGGTAACTGACAGGGGAGGAG
>NC_048915.1:2939113-2944551 GCF_011077185.1 Oxyura jamaicensis
CCCCCCCTGAAGCGTCGGGGGCCGCGGCCCGGCTACGGGGAGGTCCCTTGGGAGCGGGGAGGGCCCCTCAGGAGCGGCCCCGGCCGTGCCCCCCCGCCCCGTGCCCCGGTGCCCCCCCTCCGCCTGTCCGGGGCTCAGCAGCACCCCCCCCCCGCCACCACAGCCGCCGCCGCCCTCCCTACGCATGCGCTACGCCAACTGCGCCACCACCCCCCGGGCACCCGCCACGGCTTCAGCCCCGCGCAAACGACGCAAGTCGCTTTCGAGAATACCTTCCTCGGCCCGTCCTGCCGAGGGACGCCGCCCCGTGATTGACAGCTCGCCCCCGAGCCAACGGGAAAAAGGGGAGAGGGCACTTCGGGAGGGATCGGCCAATCGGCGGGGCGGGGGGGCGGGAGGTGTGCCGCGCGGGGGCTGCTGGGAGTTGTAGTCCCCGAAGGAGGGGTTAGGCCGGGGCCTCCCTTCACGCAGTCCCCTCAGGGGGCTCCCGGGGCCCACGGAGCCCCCCGTGGCGTGGCCCGGCCTCCCCCCGCCGCCTCCCGCCTGCGGGCCGGGAGCCTCCGGGCTGGGCCTCGGCGGGCACGGCGGCAGCAAGGCCAAGGCCTGGGCCCCCCATCAGCCTGAGAGCGTGTCCCAGTAGGAGTCCGAACCCCCAGCCCTACACGAGTGCCCCTTCCACAAGCAATTCCCACACGTTAAGCTTCAGGCTCCCCCCTGACAGCCCAAAGTTATTTTTCTTACGGGTAGAAATAACTCTGTGGAAGGAGCCAGGGGGTGGCAGTGTTTGCAAAAAACCTTCCCTGCGCCTTGGCCTTCCAGCTGCTGTGGGGCGCCCAGAGGTCCCCGTGCTGCTGGACACGGGGGGAGCAGCCCTCCTGCCAACAAGAGGCTGTGAAATAAATATTTCAGGAGTTAAACATTCATCCCTCTGTGATTTACATCCCCACCTAAGCGTTCTGAAGTCTATTAATAAACTTTAATGAATAAACTCTCGTTTAGAACTTCGTTTTACAGCTCCTAGATAACTCCAGCTGCACAACAGAAGGAAATTGCTACTCCCCAGTTCTGCATTAACAGTGCAAAATCCTCTTAGATCAGATTTTATGTGAGAGCTTGAGGAATTTCCCTTATACCTCTCGATTTATAAAAGACAGGCCAACCATTAGTTTTAATGATTTGTCTTCATCTCATAACCCATTAATTTATTTAGCTGTGGTCAAAGTTTGTACAGGAGATAATTAATTGTTGCCTCCGCGTCTGTCCAGGCTCTTTTAATTAAACAAATAATAATCAGTATCCATCCCTACCATCCTTACAACAGGGTTTTATCTTCTTTTCTCAGATGCCGTGCTCATGGGGATCTGAAGCTCCACGCAAAAATCCGTCAGGCTTCGGATGCCCTTGACATGCAAGTTTTGCTTGCTGACAGAGAGGAAATTGGGGCATAGAAGGCTTGATTTTTTCAGAGCTGGTGATAGACATAACAGTGGCTGAAGTCAAGGAGAGCTGTGGGTACTTACTCATTCTGAAGTGCAGATCTACAGAGTTTAAGGAACTCGTTGCGGTCACAAAGGGAACTGGAGGCATGTTGGGGAATGTAAACAAGGCATTCTCTTCCCAGCGCCCAATGTCGTGCCATATAAACACCACCTCGGATAGTATCCTCATGAAACAGGGTGGCTGGATTTTCAGTCTCAAGAAGCAGACAGGGAGCAAGGAATAAAACTGCCTGAGAGTTGGACTTGGTCTGCTTATAGCACGAGGGAGAATAATTTAAGTCAGACAGAAGGCATTAATTAATGCTGTCAATAAATACACGTCTCCTGTCATCACTGTATGCTACACATACGCATGCAAACACACAAAAGAAATAGTGTAAAAATGTAGAAAATTCATGAGAAAGTTAAGTTCTCCACACCATGACGTGAGGCAGTCACAGCATGCATGTACACAGATGAGAGAGAAGAAACGTGGTTTGTCTTGCAGACATCTGGACAGTGAGTGCTAGAGCTGGACCAGGATTTTTTTTGCTGGCGGAAATGGTTCAACTAGAGTAGTTGAAATAAAATTTAGTGGCATGAATCCTTTACTTTCCACTTACCTGTGTTGTTTATTGGAGCAGACCAGAGAAAAAGAAAATCATTTGACAGAAAGCCTGACCTGCATCCACTTTGCCAAGCCAATTGTGAGTTGGAAGTGGGGATGGGAGGAACAGCAGCAAAGTGTAAACCAAGAGGTAGTTGTGCCAAGTTCATCTTTAACAAATAAATACACAGAGGATGAGAAAGCAACAGCTGTGTCTAATACAGAAATAGACGATACATGTATAAAAATATTCGTGTAGCCAGTGTGGACTGCAGCCAGTATTTACAGCAAGGTTTGCATTCCTGGTTTCTTTGAGTAAATCAGAAAACAGTTCCCTTCTCTTCTGTGTCTGCCTGGGTTTACCTCCCTGAGCAATGTAAAAGATGTTTAGTTTACCTTTTGATGATTAATGTTGGAAAATATTCAGACGCCCTGGTCAAAGCCTTGCTGCAGATTCAATATAAGGGCTGAATTCTGCATGACTTAGATGTAACCAGCTCTGGGCATTTGCTGGGTACTGTGTGTGCTGGTCGTGAAATTGTGTGCTTCTGTGGCCTGGAGGAACTTGGGTCAGTGCAGGTGCCCAGCTACACAGCTGCTTGAAGGAAAGAGGTGCAAAGTATTTCCAGGGACACACTTGTCTTTCCAAGGAAGACAATCATGAAGTTAAATGCGGAGGAGCTGTATCCACAGTGTGTGAATTTTGCTCTCCAGGATACAATAGGATAAGCTCTGGTGTATTATAACTTACGCAATTTGCTTGATTGGACATTTTTAAAGCTCCAGGTGCCCATTCACGCAGTAGTTTTGCTCTCCCTTTGCAGGCCAAGCAGCTCAAGCCTCGTTACGCTCCCTCCCAGTGCGAGGGTGGTGCAAGTTCCAAGACTCTCAAGCGGGCGTCTCGGCTGGGCCGTAAAAAGCTGCAGGTAACCGGCCTCCTCTCATGGCACACGAGCTAGGAATAGCTGAAAAAAACACCAAGCCAGCTCAGCCCCCAGGCCCCGATGGGGATATTTGCCACTATCAGAGCACTGCAGAGACGATTCATTAACTCCAGTACGCAGATTTAATTGAATGTCTCCAAGTCTTTGTGTCCCGATCAGGAGGAAGCGGGAATACCTCTCCCCTTTGTCAAGACTTTGCACCAACTTAAGTCATTTCCAGAGCACCAGTCTGTTCAGTAGGTTGAAAGGCCTCTCTCCAGCCAGCGTTATTCAGCCAGGTGAGCACAAGCACGCTACCAAAGTGGCAAGAAGTTAATTTGATGCTGCATCCCCCACTGGCAGAGGTACAATAGCAAGATACTAGACAGTTCACGCCAGCCCACCACGGCTGTTGATTGATCTAGGTGTGAGGAGGTGGACGAATCTGACCCAGTTATTTCAAGGGAACATTGTACCGGTTTTAGCTTCTCAGAACCGTTTCTGAAAGAACAGCAGAGCCAGTGTTTGCTCCTGAACGAGCGTCTAGTTGCCTGCGTGCTTCCAGCACCAACCCTGCTTCAGCTGAAACACGTATCCACAGCCTAGGATCAGGCTTCTCACCCAGATATGACTAAGCTCTTTCAAAAGGAGAAACGTTCAGGATTTCTGGCTTAATTGGTAAAACAGATTAATTTGACTATTGAGAACATAACCAAGCGGAAGAGAGGAATTGACACACCTAGCTGGTTCCTGCTCAGACTCGTGATTCACGTTAATTGATGGGTCACGTTTGTCGTTGATCATTTCCACCAGCAACACGGCGTGCTCCCTCTTCCCGCCCAGGTCTGCCAGAGGACGAACGTCGGCGTTTCCTGCAGCTTTCCCCAAGCACCATCACGCTGGAAGCTGATGCCATTTTAAAAGAGGAAAATCACCGATCTAAACCAGCATGCGTAACCTTCAGAGCTCTTGGGTTTTATCTGCCATGTGCCTTGCCAAGAACCCATGTCTTTCCCACACCAAGTGCCCCCAAGGATCAGGGACTGAATCTTTAACAAAAGGCTCACTTGCCCCTGGCTTTCACTTGTTAAATCAGTTCAAAACTCGCGCCAGCTTTGATGGCTCCAGTGACGCTCAGGAACAGCGCAGCAGAGCCAAGAAATCAGGGTGGCGGAGCCCAGGCGCGTGGTGCTGAGCAACCCCCCCACGCTACGCCCGGGGTTTTATTAGATCCTTATCAGATTTCCTGGTGACTAGGACGAAGGGCACGGAGCTACCAACAGGCGCAGATGGGGTTACAGCAGCCCGTCGGCCTAGAATAACAGCCAATGCCCACCAGGCCCCTTCTAACCCCACTGGAAGCTTTTGCAAATCCCACCGCCCCCTTCCCCTCTCCCAGCAGCAAACACGGAGGAGGCAGGCGGCTGCTCCGCTCTCCCAGTGCTCTGCTGTCCCCAGCCCTGCAGTGTCACCCCGCTGCACCCCTCCAGCAGCACCACTTACCCAGCCTGGGCCCAGATCCCCCTTCCCTGCCTTCTTTTCGCACCTTGCATCATGGCCCCTTTGACTCCTCGTGCCCACCTCGCCCCTGTGCACCCTTCCACGCATTTTCACCCCCTTCCACGCACCTCCCTTTGGCACCGCACCTACCTCCGAGGCTTGCACCTGTGCCCGCCGCACGCTTCTCCTCCGTGCACCCTTTTCAACCGAACCCCGCCCTGCACTGCACTCCACCTTGCTTTTAGCACCCCCTCGTTTCCCAGCCCCACCCTTTGCGCTGCACCCCGCTTTGCACCGCGCCCCTCGCCCCCATGCACCCCCCTTTGCAGTTGCCCCCTGCCTTGCGGTAGCGCCCTCCTGCTCCTCTGCTCCCCCTTTTGGGTTCTAACCCTGCTTTGCAGCTGCACCCCGCCTTGCAGTGCGCCCCTTACCCCTGTAAACCCCCTTTGCAGTTCCACCCCACTTTGTGAAGCCCCCTCACCCCCCTTCCAGTGCCCTCTTTGTAACTGCACCCCACTTTGCAGCACACCCCTCAGCCCTGCAACCCCCCTTTCAGGTTGCACCCCACTTTGCGGTGCCCCCCTTTCTGGTTGCACCGTTTTACAACACACCCCACTTTGCAATGCCCCCTTTCCAGCTGCACCCCGCTTTCCAGTGCCCCTTTCCAGTTGCAGTTTCAAAGCACCCCCCCCTTTCCAGTTGCACCCCGCTTTGCAGCTCCCCCTTCCCACTTGCACCGTTTCACAGCACCCCCCGCTTTACAGCCCCCCCTTCCCAGTTGCACCCCATTTCCCCAGCACCCCCTTTTCCACCCCCCTCCCCACTCCCCCCGTTTCCCAGCCCCCCCTTTCCACGTGCACCCCCCTTTTGCAGCTCCCCCTTTCCACCTGCACCCCCCGTTTCCCCCTCCCCTCGCACCCCCCCCCCCCC